>NC_068372.1:8775466-9075466 GCF_023724105.1 Carassius gibelio
GGTGCTGGCTCACAGACGTGATGTGAACAATTTTTGGAATCTCTAGGATTTTTGACAGCATGGCGAAATAATCCAAAAACATCTCTGCGGCCATCTTGGGTGTTGGCACTGGGCTGGCAGCCATCTTGCCTCGTGGTGCTGAGCTGGTGGCCATCTTGTGCTGTGGTTTGGGGCTGGCTTCCATCTTGCCTCATGGTGCTGGGTTGGTGGCCATGTTGCCTCGTGGCACTGAGCTGGCGGCCATCTGGTGCTGTGGTATGGGGCTGGCTTCCATCTTGCCTCGTGGTGCTGGGTTGGCGGCCATGCTGCGCAGCGGCGCTGGGTTGGTGGCCATCTTGTGCAGTGACACTGGACTGGAAGCCATCTTTCACAGATTTGTGCCTCCTCTCCCCTCACTGTCCACAATGGGTAAATGGCGGCTCCCTTCCGAACCCCGGGTCAACGGGAGGCCACAGTGGAGATCGCTGCTGGACCTCCTCTCGACTACTCACTCTGGAACACAATCAGGCGAGTACCCTCAAAGCCATTCCTCTCCCGTTTGATGGCTGGGGAGGAAATTGGAGCAGACATACCGCTGGATCTCTTGGATGGAGTCCTTCTGTAACGACCGTGCACCAGAGAGACACAGGGAGAGGGAGAGATCCAATAGCAGGTAAGATTTATTAATCAAATGAGGTTATCCAAATAAACAGTCCAAGGAACAAACAAAACAAAAGAGGGAACAGGAAGGAAAGGAACGGGAACTTGGAGGATGAGAAGGCAAGGGTAAATCTCGGGAGACGAGAACACTGGTAACACGAAGGGTAAGGACTCCATACAAACAACAGGGAAAGACTGGTATTTATAAGGAGGCTAATGACAATAGATTTCCGCACCTGGTGCAATTAACTGGAGTGCAATTACTGTGAAGACAGAACTAGACTAGAGGAATTCTAGTGCCTATGGTAAAGAGCCTAAGGGGAAGTGAGCCCACTAGATGACACCCAGGGAAACAGAGACTAGACAGCGTGACATTAGGCCACGTCAGCATCACAATTCAAGACTTATTCCTCACAGTGCATCTTCTTTCAGATACGAAATGTAGCTGAGATGAACCTGAATCTTTGTTTTGAACACTTGTGTTCGCGCATCTCCAGCCTGGTTTCGCGTAAATGATTATCCTATAGTGCGCGTTGTGCACGGACATTATAGGTGATCTCAGATAGAAAAGACAGTTTCATACGGATTATTTTAACAGAGAATATTTGTTTTCAACATGACTAACTTCATGTAATAAAAGACACAAAGCTTTCTTTAGATATACTGTATTTCTCAGTTTCTTCAACTTTTTAGATATTGGGAGTGTATAGGCTATAAAACTAATAGGCTTGTGTATTTTTTCCGTCATTATTGAATTAATTAAAAAACTATGAGTTTATCTTTGTAGTGTATAGGTTGGATAACCTGAAAAGTAAAATAATCTTGAAAGTAACCTGAAAGTAAAGTAATTAGTACTTTTTAAATGCAGTAATCAGTAATGCAATCAAAATGCAGTTTTAAAGAAGTAATTAGTCATTGTGGATTACTTTTTTTGAGTAACTAACCAACACTTCTGCTATAATATCTGCATCTGTGCAGTTCATACAGTTTACAAAATATCATTGGGGAGCAATCAGTTCCCCATCTACTGTAGGCTAAGTTTTTGCTGTGTTCACCCCTCATCACACAACAGGTTTCCTCCAGTGAAAATGAAGCATATATGAAAGCATACTTTTTAAATGATCATGTTGCTATTTTCATTTGAAAATGTAACTTTTCAGTGTAATACATATTCCAGTGCATGAGGCAAAGAAGTTTGCATACTTGAGCTAAGGAAAGAGGGTTTCACTAGAAATGCAGATAGTTAAATTTTGTGTTTGTACAGTAAACGGGTGTAGGTGTAGGTGTGTGTCATATCATGAAGACTTGCATTTGGCTTATCCGGTTTTCAAATGTCATACCAATCTATGCAGCACAGTAGCAATACTGTGTGTGTGTGTGTGTGCGTGCATGCGTGTGTGCGTGTCTGTGTGTGTATATGTATGTACAGTATTGTTCAAAATAATAGCAGTACAATGTGACTAACCAGAATAATCAAGGTTTTTAGTATATTTTTTATTGCTACGTGGCAAACAAGTTACCAGTAGGTTCAGTAGATTGTCAGAAAACAAACAAGACCCAGCATTCATGATATGCACGCAAGGCTGTGCAATTGGGCAATTAGTTGAAAGGGGTGTGTTCAAAAAAATAGCAGTGTCTACCTTTGACTGTACAAACTCAAAACTATTTTGTACAAACATTTTTTTTTTTTCTGGGATTTAGCAATCGTGTGAATCACTAAACTAATATTTAGTTGTATGACCACAGTTTTTTAAAACTGCTTGACATCTGTGTGGCATGGAGTCAACCAACTTGTGGCACCTCTCAGCTGTTATTCCACTCCATGATTCTTTAACAACATTCCACAATTCATTCACATTTCTTGGTTTTGCTTCAGAAACAGCATTTTTGATATCACCCCACAAGTTCTCAATTGGATTAAGGTCTGGAGATTGGGCTGGCCACTCCATAACATTAATTTTGTTGGTTTGGAACCAAGACTTTGCCCGTTTACTAGTGTGTTTTGGGTCATTGTCTTGTTGAAACAACCATTTCAAGGGCATGTCCTCTTCAGCATAGGGCAACATGACCTCTTCAAGTATTTTAACATATGCAAACTGATCCATGATCCCTGGTATGCGATAAATAGGCCCAACACCACAGTAGGAGAAACATGCCCATATCATGATGCTTGCACCTCCATGCTTCACTGTCTTCACTGTGTACTGTGGCTTGAATTCAGAGTTTGGGGGTCGTCTCACAAACTGCCTGTGGCCCTTGGACCCAAAAAGAACAATTTTACTCTCCTCAGTCCACAAAATGTTCCTCCATTTCTCTTTAGGCCAGTTGATGTGTTCTTTGGCAAATTGTAACCTCTTCTGCACATGCCTTTTTTTTAACAGAGGGACTTTGCGGGGGATTCTTGAAAATAGATTAGCTTCACACAGACGTCTTCTAACTGTCACAGTACTTACAGGTAACTCCAGACTGTCTTTGATCATCCTGGAGGTGATCATTGGCTGAGCCTTTGCCATTCTGGTTATTCTTCTATCCATTTTGATGGTTGTCTTCCGTTTTCTTCCACGTCTCTCTGGTTTTGCTCTCCATTTTAAGGCATTGGAGATCATTTTAGCTGAACAGCCTATCATTTTTTGCACCTCTTTATAGGTTTTCCCCTCTCTAATCAACTTTTTAATCAAAGTACGCTGTTCTTCTGAACAATGTCTTGAACGACCCATTTTCCTCAGCTTTCAAATGCATGTTCAACAAGTGTTGGCTTCATCCTTAAATAGGGGCCACCTGATTCACACCTGTTTCTTCACAAAATTGATGACCTCAGTGATTGAATGCCACACTGCTATTTTTTTGAACACACCCCTTTCAACTAATTCAACTATTTGCCCAATTGCACAGCCTTAAGAGTGTGCATATCATGAATGCTGGGTCTCATTTGTTTTCTGAGAATCTACTGAACCTACTGGTAACTTGTTTGCCACGTAGCAATAAAAAAATATACGAAAAACCTTGATTATTCTGATTAGTCACATTGTACTGCTATTATTTTGAACAATACTGTATGTATTCTCATTGGGGAACGAGGCCCCTTAAAACGAAAGTAGAATCTGAGAGGAATTAAAGGTTTGTATTAAAGTAAAAATGATTGATAAATACGTATTTCGAATGGAATGAATAGCAAGTAAATTGCGTGTCTTGTTCTTTATATTTGTTTTCAAATAAAAGCAACAGAAACAGAAAGGATATGATATCATGTTTATCAGCAACACAATGCATAAGTGTGAATAACGCAATATCCGCCTTTGAACACAGGTGTCTGCTCTAATTCAAGAAGTCAAATCTTTCCATCTTGACTGCACTTATTTCACTCCTCCCCTCACTGCAGCAGCCTACTATCACCTAAATGTCAGGCGAAGCTAGCCGTGTCTCGACAAGCCTATTTTATTTTTATTTGTATTTTTTTGGTAGGTTATGGTGAATGACTGGTCTGGCTTTTAAATGGAAGTGTCTCCATGGTTATAGAGAGTTATTTTCATATATATGGAAATTGTCAACATTAAGACTGACGTTCTGCAGCTTTCTTTCAGGTGTAGGCTATTTAAAATTTCTGCTTCTGCTTTTTCCAAACCTTACTATTCGACATTTCGTAAAAAAAAAAAAAAAAAAAAAAAAACAGCTTTTTTATGTTTAGAAATTAGATGAGCCGTGACTTGATCTGAAAACTATAACTAACAGGAAACAGCTTATTAAAAAAGGGAATGCAAATTTGATGCAAATTTTTATAGTTTTAAACTATAAAAACGCAGAACTGAATGGCTTAGCTGTCATAAATTGTTTAAATGTCACATAAGCCTGTTTATATAAAAAAGTTTTACTCTTTAAAACATTTAATTTCTAAAAGTTATTATTATACACACACACATTCAATCTATTCATAAAAATAAAATAAAAACTTTAGTGGTTTACCACATAAAGAGCAGCAGGAGGCTACTTCCTCACATCATGAATGAATGCACTGTCTGTATCTGGATCTCTTTACAACTGGTTCTCTAAGAGATTTATTACCAGAATATTATTATATAATTGACATTTTATTTATGTATTTATTTATTTATTTATTATTATTTATTTTTTGGAGAAACAGCCAGAAACACAGTTGTGCAAAACACTAGCAAAAATTGAAGTTATACATTTATGACAAACATTGATTTATGACAAAAAGCTATAAATGCATCAAATTACATTCACAGAAATACAACAACAAACACAAACTTGCAATGTAACATACATACGTTTGTATTCTAATTCAGTTTGTAGTCCAAACACAGATCAGCACTTTCAAACAATTGCACATGCAGTACCTTTTGTGATACTTCTGTTGCAAAGTTAGCTTGTGATCTTGTATGTCCAAGAAGGGCTGGGAGTCGGGCAGAAGCATCTGTGACTTAAAATAGCAGACTGATAAAGTCAGACCTTCGAAAATGCACACGATACACAATGACCATGATGTTATGAACTAGATTTGTAAATCTAAAAGCAGGATGGAACTGTCAGGGCAAGAAACACTGGATCCAGTTGCGAATGAAAAAAGTGTTTATTTAAATGTTCAAGAGAGCAAAAGAAGCCAGATGGTAGGAACAAGTCTCCGGTCGGCAGTCACTCCTTGGCAGCGCAGGGACTGCAGTGGGCATAACCTCGAACACAGGAACTGAAACAGGAAACAGTGAAGGCGGCACGCCAACTCGAACCCGTAAATCCAAGCACTAGGACTACGGCATGAAACTCCAAACAAACTGGACTAGACGGCAATGTAAGGAGCGAGAATGACAGAGAACAGTAACAAACAATCTGACACCAGACAAGACAAACACAGGACTATCAGTAGGCCCACAGAAACAAGACACACCTGTCGCTGATCTGATTGCTCGTCAGCATCACCTGACACTTATGGCAAATCAGAGCAGTGACACAGAATGAGCAAAAATTACCCAACCCCTAGTAGAGCGTCACCTGACGCTCTCAGAGGGTCCTACCTGTTGATTGTAGTCATCGATAAGGGAGTGATCCAATATGTCCCGGGCAGGAACCCAACTCCTCTCCTCCGGACCGTAGCCTTCCCAGTCCACCAAGTACTGGAATCCATGTCCCCTCCACCTTGTGTCCATAATACGACTTACCGAATAAGCTGGTTCCCCATCTACAATTTGCGGTGATGGGAGAACTGGGGTAGGCAGATTAATAGCAGAACGAATGAGGGGCTTAATTTTGGAAACATGGAAAATGGGATGAATTCTCCGGTATGCCGGAGGAAGTTTAAGGCGGACCATCACCGGACTAAGAATCTTGGTAACGGTAAATGGGCCAATCAATTTGGGAGCTCATTTTCTACAAATGGAGCGGAGTGGAATATCAGTAAATGAAAGCCACACCTTTTGACCAACGACGTAGACGGGAGGCTTTGACCGGTAGCGATCGGCCTGGGCCTTGGTGCGTAACCCTACCTGGAGAAGAGTTCTTTCTAAATACTTCTGCTTAAAGGGGGGGTGAAATGCTCGTTTCACACAATATCCTGTTAATCTTGAGTACCTATAGAGTAGTACTGCATCCTTCATAACTCCAAAAAGTCTTTAGTTTTATTATATTTATAAGAGAAAGATAGTCTGTACCGATTTTTCCCGGAAAAACACGACCGACTGGAGGCGTGACGTGTGGGCGGAGCTAAAGAATCATGAGCGCGAGTAGGCTTTTGCGTTGAGAGCGTTTGGAAGCTGTTACACCGTGAGGAAAAAACCAACCAAAACAAACCATGGCTATCAGTCAGATTCAGTGTATATTTATGATCCAGAATCAGATCCCGAGGCTGAAACTGAACGAGAGCAGCAGCAGCAACGACTCGCTCCGAGCGGGGCTCGAACCCGGGTCTCGGATGGGAGGCGGACGCACTAACAAGGAGGCAGAGATATTTGAAGCAGTTTTACTCACCGCCTGCGGTTCCAACACACAATCGTGGCCCTTTTTCGTTGGGATTGCATCATCCTTAAGAAATAAACGATACGCAAATCCATCGTCAAACTGGGCCTTGTTTGTAAAACAAGCATCTTCGAAATGCAGGGAACAAACACTTGCACAACTCCGTTGATGCTCTGTAAAAATAAACTCCATCCACTGGTCCCTTAATGCTTTTTTTTTTTTTTTTGGTAATCTGTGCAGGGTTGTCTTGTCCTGGCAACCAAACACACTTCTTTTGTGACATTTCGCAACGCTCTCTCTCTGATCACTGAATGCCTCTGCTCTAGGTGCTCTGCTATACGGGAGCGCACGCTCTTCCGGCAGACGTGCCCTAGGACCCATATAAGGAAATTCCGCTCCATCTAATGTCACACAGAGCCATACTCGAAAAAAACTTTCCTAAACTTGTGACAAACCGTCACAAGTGTAAAAAACTCAGTATGCATGAAATAGCATTTCACCCCCCCTTTAATGTTACACTGTCTGATATGCAAAAGAAATCTATTGTATTGCCCTGGCTACTGTGTATAAACCACCAGGGCCGTATACTGAATTCCTAAATAATTTGCAGATTTCCTCTCAGACCTTCTGGTTACAGTTAATAAAGCGTTAATTGTCTGAGATTTTAATATTCACGTTGATAATAAAAATGATGCATTAGGACTTAAAATAAACTCTTTTGTAGTCAAGCAAAATGTCACCGGGCCCACTCATCGTTTTAATCATACATTAGATTTAATGATATTGCATGGAATTGATCTTACTGATATAGATATCGTACCTCAAAGTGATGATGTTACAGACCATTTCCTTGCATCATACATGTACATGATGCGTATTACTGATATTAACTATATGTCTCAGCGCTACTATCTGGGCAGAACTATTGTTCCAGCCACCAAAGACAGATTCGCAAATAGCCTGCCTGATTTCTCTCAAATGCTATGTTTACACCAAAAATACACATGAACTAGTAGAAATGACTGGCAACATGGGAAATATTTTCTCTAATACATTAGAAGCCATTGCCCCCATCAAATTGAAAAAGATTAGAGAAAAATGTACTGTGACATGGTATAACAGTAATACTCACTCTCTCAAGAAAGAAATTCGTAGTCTTGAGTGCAAATGGAGAAAAACTAACTTGGATGTTTTTAGAATTGCATGGAAAAACAGTATGTCCAGCTATAGACAGGTTCTAAAAACTGCCAGGGTGGAGCATATCTACAAACCTATTGAAAATAACCAAACCAATCCAAGATTTTTATTTAGCACAGTGGCTAAATTAACAAATAACCAAACGCCACCTGATTCAAATATTCCATCAAAGTTTAATAGTAATGACTTCATGAAATTCTTCACTGATAAAATAGATAACATCAGATATACAATTACAAATGTAGATTCTACAGCATCTAATACTTCAGTTTCATCCATCGCACCCAAAGATAAGCTGCAGTGCTTTACATCTATAGGACAGGAAGAGCTAAATAAACTTATCACTGTATCTAAACCAGCAACATGTTTATTAGATCGTGTACCCACTAAATTACTGAAAGAGTTGTTACCTGTTGCTGAAGAACTGCTTCTCAATATCATTAACTTATTGTTATCTTTAGGTCATGTCCCAAAACCATTCAAGCTGGCAGTTATTAAGCATCTTATTAAGAAACCACAACTAGATCCTAGTGAACTGGCAAATTATAGGCCCATTTCAAATCTTCCATTTATGTCTAAAATTTTAGAAAACATTGTGTCTGCTCAACTGCTCCTTCCTACAAAAAAATGATCTGTAGAATTTCAGAAGAATTTCAGTCAGGTAACTGCACTTGTTAAAATTACAAATGACTTGCTTCATGCGTCAGATCAAGGATGCATCCCATTGCTAGTTTTACTTGATCTTAGTGCTGCGTTCGACACCATAGATCATGACATACTCATAGATCAATTACAAAACTATACAGGTGTTTAAGTGCAGGCTCTAAAATGGTTTAGATTCTACCTGTCCGATCGCTACCATTTAGTTTATTTAAATGGGGAGTCATATCATTTATCACCAGTAAAATATGGAGTGCCACAAGACCTGTCCTAGGTCCTCTTCTATTTTCAATATACATGTTGCCCCTTGGTAATATTATTAAATATATGGGATTAGTTTCCACTTTTGGCTGATGATACTCAACTATATATCTCAACGAGACCAGATGAAACTTCTAAATTATCTAAGCTAACAGAGTGTATTAAAAATTTAAAAGATTGGATGACCAATACATTTCTCCTGTTAACTTAGGATAAGACAGAGATATTACTTATTGGACCAAAAAAACAGAACACAGTTTGCAACTAGACGGATGTACTGTTATTTCCTCTACAGTCAAAAATCTGGGTGTTATATTAGACAGCGACTTGTCTTTTGAAAATCATATTTCCCATGTTACAAAAACATTGCCAAGCTACGAAACATGTTACCTGTATGCTAAATATGGTTTTAAGCATAAATATGTTTCATTGCACCATGACTATTATAACCAAATACAGGGAAATATTCTTAAAATTTTATGGGGAAAAAGTGATAAATTTTTTGATTTGTATTAATGTATAGTATAAATTGCTAACAATAACAAAGCAGGATCCTTATATAACTGCTTTTATTTTCACATCCAAATCCATTGGAAATCAAATCCTTAAATCCTGTCCACTGTTTACTAATTCGACCAATCACCGATGTCTCATCCATATCACCTGGCATCACATAAGCATGATATTTCTGTGCATCAGTTAGACACATAAAATGGTGTAGAAGTTAATTTCTAAACCAGTGGAACTCCATACTGCAAGCACAAAATATGACATACACAAAATAATCTCATTCACAGCGAGACAATTTATCTTTTATATTCGACAATGGAGTCATAACAGGGTCACATATTCAGTATCACAATAATTAAAAATTTGCAGTGGAAAATTAAAGTATTGAGAAAAAATTTAAATGCTTTTTAAAAATTTAAATAAAGAATTTCAAAAGAAAAAAAATATCTGTTCTTAATTTGATCTCCCATTTATATGGACACTTGATGCTTATACAATGTGTGTTGGAACAGTATTTTCATGTAAAAAAAAATTAAATGATTCTGCAGATGACTGCTCTATCCTGATTGACCAACTAGATTCCTCTTTTGTTTGGAGTTCAATAGCAGAGCTGAGATGTCTGGATTGTGGTAGTCTCATGTAGGCAGACCGAAATTCATGGCTGCTTTCACTGGCCAAGGCCCATCCACAAGGCCATTTGACTGACATGACAAACAACCAGCCACAGTTCAATTCATTCATCATCACATTTCGAGGCATGGAAATGTCGCCACAATAACAGACCTTTTTTAAAGATTCAATGCTGCGAATTTTAAATATTTCACATACTTTTGAAAATCCAACATTTAGTTGATCCTGATAAGTGCTCGTTATCACAGTTGTAAACAGGATGGCTTTCTTCATCCATGAAGGAATTTGGCGCCACGGTATCTTTGTCATAGACGGGTGACGTCAGAGACCACGTAGCTTAAAAGCACGTGCAGCTAAGCTGGCATTTAGCCTCTAGGAATGAAGTGCCGGCAGGGATGCCGGAAGTATGGCCCGAGATGCAGTGTCTCATTCCCTTGAGGAACCATGGTTACATGCATAACCTCAGACGTTCCTCTTTAGGAGCTCGAGCAGTGTCGGAGGATACTTTGGGAATGAGTATGCTCGCTGCCAGATTTTAAAATCTCTGCCTAGTGTGGAAGAGCACAGCTAAGGCGAGAGAAAGAGCCAAGAGCCTTATAACTAATTGGGGACATCCCAATTGGGGCCAAATACACAAATATTGCTACTTACTATGCAATCACATAATAATTACTGTTAATAGTGTTAATGGCCTGGATAAATCTTTTTTTTATTATTATTATTTTATTTCTGTCATATGCTCAAAAACTGACAGTCACCACTTATAAGCTACTTGTAAATATTGAAGAAACTTAATTTTCTGTAAAGTTTCTTTGCAATTATTTGTATTGTAAAAATGCTATAATAAACTTGAATTGAATTGTAATGCAAATCACAACATGGGCTCAGGAATACTTACAGAAAACATTGTCTGTGAAAACTCTATAAGATCAAAAAAGAAGCCATATCTAAACATGATCCAGAAACACAGACGTTTTCTCTGGGCCAAGGCTCGTTTAAAATGGACTGTGGCAAAGTGGAAAACTGACGAATCAAAATTTGAAGTTATTTTTGGAAAACTGGGATGCCATGTCATCAGGACTAAAGAGGACAAGGACAACCCAAGTTGTTATCAGCACTCAGTTCAGAAGCCTGCATCTCTGATGGTATGGGGTTGCATGAGTGCGTGTGGCATAGTCAGCTTACACATCTGGAAAGGCACCATCAATGCTGAAAGGTATTCCCAAGTTCTAGAACAACATATGCTCCCACCCAGACATCGTCTCTTTCAGGGAAGAACTTGAATTTTACAACATGACAATGCCAGACCACATACTGCATCAGTTACAACATCATGGCTGCGTAGAAGAAGGGTCCGGGTACTGAAACGGCCAGCCTGCAGTCCAGATCTTTCACCCATAGAAAACATTTGGCGCATCTTAAAGAGGAAGATGCGACAAAGAAGACCTAAGACAGTTGAGCAACTAGAATCTTGTATTAGACAAGAATTGGACAAAATTCCTATTCCTAAACTTGAGCAACTTGTCTCCTCAGTCCCCAGACGTTTGCAGACTGTTATAAAAAGAAGAGGGGATGCCACACAGTGGTAAACATGGCCTTGTCCCAACTTTTTTGAGATGTGTTGATGCCATGAAATTTAAAATCGACTTATTTTCCCCTTAAAATTATACATTTTCTCAGTTTAAACATTTAATATCATCTATGTTGTATTCTGAATAAAATATTGAAATTTGAAACTTCCACATCATTGCATTCTGTTTTTATTCACAATTTGTACAGTGTCCCAACTTTTTTGGAATCGGGTGTATAGATTCATGGTCATTGTTTATCCTTAAATTAACATTTTATGGATTAGTTAAACATTGACATGTTTTAGAGGACTGACATGTTACAACAGAATTATGTGGACACACCTTTCTTTATTCAACTAAATATAGGTGCAGTGAAAAGAAGAAAAAAAGTTTGAAAAGGATCTAAAAGAGTTTACTTCTGTTATTATATAGATATGAATATACTATGAAAAGGGGGTGAGGGTGGAAGAGGAAAACTGTAAGAATTATAAGTCAGGTGAGATAGGTGAATGTTTTAACACGACAGTTTTGTAAAGGAAAATCATGTCTATGACCCACTCAATCATTAGTTAAGACATGTAGTTTGAAGAGAAAATTGTACAGCATATGTTTTTCAAAGAAATACATAACTTAATCAAATGGGGAAAAAAGACCCAAGATGGGTTTCACTCTTGCTTTTGAGTGTGCTCAAAATACATGAAATCCTGTATAATTAAAATGACAAAAAAGACAAAAGTAAATTAATTTGATAAGGATTTATGCAGTTAGGTAAATAAATAATATATTACATATGCTAAATATGGTTTTAAGCATAAATATGTTTCATTGCACCATGACTATTATAACCAAATATATGGAAATATTCTTAAAATTTGATGGGGAAAAAAAAAAGTGATACATTTTATTATTTGTATTAATATAGAGTATAAATAAGCTAACAATAAGAAAGCTGAATCCTAATATAACTGCTTTTATTTTCACATCCAAATCCATTGGAAATCAAATCCTTAAATCCTGTCCACTGTTTGCTAATTCGACCAATCACCGATGTCTCATCCATATCACCTGGCATCACATAAGCATGAGACTGTTAGATTTATGTCCATCAGTTAGACACATAAAGTGGTGTAGAAAATAATTTCTAAATCAGTGGAACTTCATACTGCAAGCACAAAATATGACATACACAAAATAATCTCTTTCACAGCGAGACAATTTATCTTTTATATTCGACAATGCAGTCAAAACAAGGTCACATTTTAAGTATCACAAGAATTTGTATTTCAAAATAAAAAACATTTGCAAAGGAAAATTAAAGTATTGAGAAAAAAATAAAATAGCTTTTTGAAAATGAAAATAAAGAATTGTAAAAGAAAATGAAGTATTGTCTGAAAAAAAATTATCTGTTCTTAATTCCATTCTCCCATTTATATAGACACTGGATGCTTATATAATGTGTGTGGGAATAGCATTTTCATGTAAAAAAAAAAAAAAAAAAACTGATTCTGCTGATGACTGCACTATCCTGATTGACCAACTAGAGGAAATGTTTGGAGTTAAATAGCAGAGCTGAGATGTCTGCATTGTGGTAGTCTCGCATAAGCAGACCGAAATTCATGGCTGCTTTCACTGGCCAAGGCCCACCCACAAGGTCATTTGACTGACATGTCAAACAAACAATCACAGTTCAATTCATTCATCGTCAAATTTCGAGGCATGGAAAGGTCACCACAATAACAGACTGGTGTGTAAAACTCTCTGACATATTTTAAAGATTCTATGCTGCGAACTTGAAATATTTCACATACTTTTGAAAATCCAACGTTTAGTTGATCCTGATAAGCGCTTGTTATCACAGTTGTAAACACGATGGCTTTTTCTTCCGTGAAGGAATTTGGCGCCACGATATCTTTGTTTCAAGGAAGACCATTAAAGAATGTGACACACACGTCCCACGGAAATCCTGTAGAATTCAACCAATCCGATGACGACTTCGACACTCCTGAAGTGTTTCCACTTTTGAATCCCAAATTTTTTGTTGGGGAAGCTGTATGGAGGTGGTTACCATCTATTTTTACTTTGACTATATTAACTTTTTCTCCTGTTAAAGGAAAGCAAGGGAGTTAGTGTTATATTTTGTACTTTTTTTCTTTCTTGTTAGATTAGGTAGATTGCTTTTGGGGTTATGTTCTGTTTATTAAATTGGCCTTGACCCTTCCTGAAGTATGCTTCCTTGTGTTTTGTATCGTTTACAGTGTTGCATGTGAGTCAGTAGAATGGGAAAGCATTCATCCCTCCACCACTTTCTTTATTTCTCCTTCACAACTCTAGACTGTGGAGATATGTAATATAATAATAATAATAATAATAATAATAATAATAATAATAATAATAATAATAATAATAATAATAAAACATGAGTTTTACAAACACAAATAAAAGAAGAATTTAATTATTATACCATTAATAAGTAACTTATTATTATATTAAGTATTTAAATAATTTAAAATACTAGGCTGTTAGTGTCTGGGCTTATTTATTTATTTGTAAATGACATGAGACTTTGGGCCTTCCTTCACTTTTTATAGTTCATAGTCATTTTACAGTAAATCCGAAAACAAGACTTTAGAAAAAAGTCTCAGGTTATGCATGTAACCATGGTTCCTCGAGGGAATGAGATGTGGTGTCAGAGGACACTTTGGGAACACCCTTCAGCTTGTCCGGCTCTGAACCATGTGTGTAATCAGTCCATTGGATGGGCGAGACGTCATAGGCCGGTGATGTCAGAGACCAGGAAGCTTAAAAGCATGTGCAGCTAAGCTGGCATTTAGCCTCTAGGAATGAAGTGCCGGCAGAGATGCCAAAAGTATGGCCCCGAGATGCAGTGTCTCATTGGTGTCTCATCTCCTTGAGGAACCATGGTTACATGCATAACCTCAGACGTTCCTCTTTAGGAGCTCGAGCTGCGTCGGAGAATACTTTGGGAACGACTATGCTCACTGCCAGATTTTAAAATCTCTCCCTAGTGTGGAAGAGCACAGCTAAAGCGAGAGAAAGAGCCAAGAGCCTGACAAGTAATTGGGGACATCACAACCAATGGCCAAACTTCAGAAGTATTGAGTCTTGACCCCAAGAGAGGGAGATCAGAGGACTTGAGGTTTTAGGATAGCATCCTGATCCACCACTTAGCATATACTTCTTCTGGCCGGAGTCCTCAGCGCACTGTGGAAGAAACATGTAACAAGAGGGTGACTGCACACTGACTGACAAAAGAGAGGGGGCGCTAATCCGAAGTGGCCACCAAGTAGACTTTTAGGATGGAGTGAGTGAAACCTGCGGAGAGAAAGGCCTGCAGGAACTCCAGAACTGTAAAATCTGGGCAGGTAACTGGGTCGAGCTGGCGGTCTCCGCACCAAAAACCTGTGAAAGGTTTCCACCTAAAGGTGTACAGTTTCCTCGTGGAGAGAGCTCTGGATTGGAGGATGGTCTCAGCAACCTCGGTTGAGAAACCGGAAGCTACGAGCTGTGCTCTCTCAGGGGGCCAAATCCATAACTTCCGACTCCCAGTGGGGGCATGCCCTCCACCTGTGAGAGGAGGTCCCTTCTGATGGGAATCTTCCCTGGAAAATCAGGTCCGAGAACCATACTCGGCCCAGCAAGAATGGAGCTACTAACAACAGAACAACCCCTTACTGGCGCACTCTCTCCAGAACTCCGGGAAGCAGAGCAATCAGGGCAAAGGCATACAGACAAAGCCTCAGCCACGTCTGTACCATGGCATCAAGCCCCAATGGAGCTGGATGAGACAGAAAGAGAACCAAAAGGGACAGTGCAGATGCCCAGGACTGTGTTCTCAGCAAGAGGAGTTTGCCCTGGGACCACACAAGGATCTGGTACGCTAGTTTGTACACACAGTGTGAGCGCAGACCCCCTTTGTGTTTGATATAAGAGACCACCACTGTGTTGTCGGTGCGCACCAACACATGGTGACCTCTTATGTATGGGAGAAAGTCAAGGTACAGAAAAGTAATGATACTTTAAAAATAATGACTTTATTCAACAGTTCGTCTTCTCCATCTCTCCCCATGTCACTGTAGGGACATTTTTGAGAGTGTGAGCTGATGCAGGCAGCGTACAGTCTTCCGACAAGGTTGGTAACAAACCACACAATCGCACATCTGTCTTAACCCAACTCCTGCAAAGTATAAATGTGGAGTTGATGCAGCTGAACAATTCATATATTTAAATAAAAAATTATTCAAAATGTAAAAAAAAAAAAAACAGTTGTGACTTGATGTTATCAGGATATGCACAGGAGACTAATGTAGGTGAATTCAGTACACAGTGTTTATTTGTGATTTAAGTGCACAGTGGATACTTCGTGTTTCAAGTTTGGGCAGTGCGATGATGTGAGTACGTTTGTTTCAGGAATGTCACAGCCACAGTCACAGATCGCTCATACTCGTTCTCTTCCCTTACAGATGCCGAAGTTAATTCCAGCTCAGGATAAACATAAGAGACTACAGAGACTGTTGGATCACAGATAGCGATAGAATGCTCCGGGGTCCTGGGGGCAGTAGAACAAGGTCACAGGTTAGCGTTTCAAAAGGGTGAGTATACATTATGTCTGGTTGGTAATGATGTGTCAGGGGCTCAGGAGACAACTGCGTATGGTCTGTTCCTGTTAGAGGCTTGACCCAGAACTGGGGCTGAGATGACTGCTTTATAGTGCCCTGATGAGATCGTTAATGCTGATAAGGAACAGGTGTGGCTGCTTAGCTTGGCAGGTTCCTGACAGATGTGTTTTATTAATGTTTATTTTTTCATGACCAAAATGATATTTACAAAGAGTTAATTTAGTTGTCAGAGAGAGTTTACCACACATTACAAAAACACGACTTTCAAATATTTATTATAATTATATTCATGCTTCTCCTGTATTCAAACCTAAAGTGACAGGAGCGAGGCCAGAAATGTTTAACTGGGGGGCAGAGTGTATGAAAACTGCATATTGAATTGCCAATAGAACATACAGCACAACGATTCAATACACGATACTAAAGCAATGAAAACAATCATTTTAATTTCAACATTTACTAATACGTTATTAAAATTAAAAGTTATACATGTTTACCCTAACAAATTTATTTAATGTTAAGTTTAAAGTTTTCTGTATGTAAAGCCTTAGACGATGGAGCTTCGCAGATGAATGAATTATGCTTCAACATTTAAATTTAACACTATGTTCAAACATGCGTCCTCACATAGTTAACAATTTAGGTGTGACTAACAGAAACTGACCAATCATTATTTTGACATGCGTATGGTATGCACCTATAGTAAGAGGGAAAATTAATAAACTGCCTGTAATTGGCCAAGAAAACTCACATTAAACTTTTTAAAGCACATATATTAAGTTATAATGAAACTATACATTTATAACTTTTGATAAATAACATTCATCTGGAAAATGACCAGCTTCTCACAGGGTGGGCCACAGCTTCGCCACTGGTTCTGACAACATGCCAGGTGTGCACACTAATCCCTCCCCCAACCTGCATGCTGAAAGACAAGTATAACATATGTTAAATTCATTCAACTGATTCATTACCAATGCGGTTTCAGGGCAATATTAAATGATCACTATGTGTCACCGTGGAGACAGGTATCAAATGGTTTTTCAAAGCCTCGCCACATTTGCTTCGACTGTTTCATGAAGCCTCAGCTGCCCACCACTACGAAAAAGTACTCAGTAGTCAGAAATAACAGCACTGGCTCCGAAGTTACAAGCCAAAACTCCAGCTTTGCTGTATACACGATAACACTGCATTCGAAGTTTTTGATCATCTTCATCCTGGCAGGGATTTTTAAAAAAGTTTGGTTTTTAGTGACCCGCACTGCATTTGAAAACTTGCTAAACCACATAGAAAAAGCTGAAAATGAGCATGTGAGCAGCAGGAGGGATAATGGGAAATAAAGTTCAGATTAGCTGACAGAACTGGTGACAATTACAGTAGATGTCTGTGTGTGTGTGTGTGTGTGTGTCAGACCATGAAGACTTGTATTTGACTTATCCAGTACTCAAATGTTATACCAAGTATAAATACTGTGTGTGTATTTGCATTTCTCACATAGAACAACCTACTTGACAGCAACCAATCTGGCTTCAGAAGTGGACATTCAACTGAGACTGCTTTGCTCTCAGTTGTTGAAGTCCTAAGACTGGCAAGAGCGTAATCTTCAGTACTTTTCATGCTTGATCTGTCCGCTGTTTTTGACACAGTTAACCACCAGATCCTCCTATCAACTTTACTGGCAAAGGGCATCTCAGGAACCACACTTCAGTGGTCGGAGTCTTACCTATCAGATAGGTCCTTGAAAGTATCTTGGAGAGGTGAGGTGTCCAAGTCACAACATCTAACTACTGGGGTGCCTCAGGGCTCAGTTCTTGGACCACTTCTCTTCTCGGTCTACATGACATCATTAGGTTCTATCATTCAGAAACAGGTCATTCCTCTCATTCCATCCTGATGATCGGACGGTAGCTACTCGCATCTCAGCTTGTCTAACAGACATTTCTTGCTGGATGATGGACCATCACCTTCAACTCAGTCTTACCAAGACAGAACTGCTTGTGGTTCCAGCAAATCAAATCGTTTCGTCACAATTTCACCATCAAGTTAGGCACATCAAACATAACGCTTTCAAAACAGCCAGAAGCCTTAAAGTTATGATTGATGATCAGCTGATTTTCTCAGACCACATTGCTAAAACTGTCCGATCCTGCAGATTTGCTTTATTCAACATCAAGAAGAACAGACCCTTTTTTTGGAACATGCTGCACAACTCCTTATTCAAGCTCTTGTTCGGTCCAGGGTGAATTATTGCAATGCTCTCTTGGCAGGTCTTCCAGCCAATTCTATCAAACCTATACAATTAATCCAGAACGCAGCAGCAAGATTAATTTTTAATGAGCAGAAAAGAATACAAGTCACACCTCTGTTTATCAATTTGCTCTGGCTTCCAATAGACACTCGCATCCAATTCAAAGCATTGATGTTTGCCTACAAAACTACCACTGGCTCTGCACCCATTTACCTAAATTTATTACTTCAGACTCATGTGCCCTCTAGAAGCTTGCATTCTGCAAGTGAACATCGGTTGATTGTGCCATCCCAAAGAAGCACAAAGTCACTTTTACTGACTTTTAAATACAATGATCCCTCCTGGTGGAATGACCTCCCGACCTCAATCCGAGCAGCTGAGTCCTTAGCCATCTTCAAGAATCAGCTTAAAACCCATCTCTTCCATCTTTATTTGATCCTCTAACTTTAGCACTCCCTATTCTAATTCTATTCATTAAAAAAAAATTAAGTACCTTTCTAATCTTTTTGTATTCTATTTTTTCCATTTACAGTTTTTTTTTTTTACAATCACTTTGCTACGATTTTCAGAACCTTGATGTCATTTTTCAAAACTCTAGACACAAAACGGTTATCACTTGTAACACAGGTGGTTTAATGTTCAAAACATTTCCTTTCGTATTCACATCTTTAAAGAAATCTTGCACTTGCACAATCATTGGTTCAAAACACAAATTTACTGTGAAATACCATTGAAACATAACTATAGATCACCCACACACAAGCAAGCAACCGATAGTCATTGTTCATACGATCATTAAATATTGTAGAACAAAATAGGTGATACAGGTTTCATTATGGTACTATAAATACATTTCTGTAAAAGTACTGCAGTACGGGTTAACAAAGGGAGAGTATGGGTAAATACAGGGTGGTAAATTGTGCATGGGCCTGAAACCATGCTTGCACCACATAAGCATGATGGAACCTGACATTGTCCCACACATTGACATACGTCACAACTTCAGCTCTACAAACCTGATCGAGCTCATCAAGAAAGGTGACAAGGAGAGCTGCATTATATGATCCAATATGAGGACTGCGTCCCACCACACCAACTTCTGGTGGCCTTGTCCTCTGCCACGTTCCCCCACACCTCTCAAACGAGGCCCACGACCACCTCTCAGAAGGGGGGCCTGTCCCCTGCCATTCCTTTGACCAACACGTCTTCCTCGTCTTCCTCCCACCACTGCTTGACCTCCATTATGACCTGGATCACCTGCTGGCTCAATGATACGTATCACTATGCTCTTGCAATTGGATCCCAATCAACTCTTCACTATATACTCATTCCACAATGTGCACTCAATTATCAGTAATTAGTTGGCAGAATTGGACAAGCAATTACAGGGGCCTGCATCTATACAGTGCAGTATACTGTAAATAGTCTGAAAAGGTGGTACAGTATTTGGGGCCATAGACACAGTGTGTGATGAAGCATTATGATAAAATATTAGGCTACATCCATGGATATTGTAGTCTAATTGGTTCATGCTCCACGCTAATTGGTGACAATGAATCTCGTTATCTTGAAACATTCATGATTTACAGTACACATGGAAGATTTTTTGTCTGTTTCCATACAACTATGCAATAAGAGTAATGCAACAGTTACTTATCATTTTGAGCAGTTGTATCAATTGATATCTTCTCATTAAATCAGTAAACTTGCATTTGCTTCCAGACTGTCCTTTTACCCACCGTCACAGTAAAATGGCCATTTAAACAAATGTGAAATTAATAACAATATAAAAACTAATTTAATAATTTCCTTTTACAGACAGTCATATTTATTTTCTTAAAGTTAACGTTAACAACATAAACCAAATGAAGTTCGAGCCTCATCATGGCCGCTGTTTAAAAGCCCAACGCGCCTCTCCTCGGGAGACCGGTCTCTTCCCCGTGCATGCACGCTGGTGTCCTCGTGGGTCCAGGAAGGCTGCGTTGAGGGACTCCCGCGCCACAAGAGACGTGAGCTGCCGGACCTGCGATCCGGAGGAGAACCGCACTCGTTTACACGGCCGATGGGCCAGGATGCCGGGCCGTCCATCCCCTAAAACCGCCGCCCCTCGCGCCCCGGATCACATGAACCCTGCAGCACGACGAGGACACCAGATTCCCTGTTATTTTGGACACTTACCCCCCTCCCCACCCCTTTGGTCACCTTTTATCCCCTTGTTTTGATTTCTGTTAATAAAAGCCTCTCTGAGGCCTGACACCACGCCCACTGTGTCTGTCTTGTGCTCGTCCCGTGACATGTTATTGCTGACAGGATAGCACATAAGTTAAGGCAAATGAGAGAGGAAAAAAATACACATGATATTATCTGTCAGAAACTTTAACGCTCTCAGAACAGTAGCATATAACACTAGTGCAGAGAACTGTAGCAAGTATGTTATGTTAATGCCATTTCATATTGTAGTTAAATTTTCATGCCAACATCATTCATAAAGGACACCAGACAAAGTTATCATCTAGATAGCAATGGTTATTAATGAAAACTATAACAGTAATTTGCCTATGTATTGCTGAATAAATAATAAACAACTGATAAAATTATACACCCCTAACCTTTAATGGTAAATCAATAGATATACCATAATTTAACAATGCTCGTTCCTCCAAAACAGAGAAAACTTCTTTCACAGTCATTTATATATCTCTCTTTTAAAGTGTTTAGTATATATAATGAGTGGGGTTATTATAGCACAATTCCCACCCAGACCACACTGACAGAAATGATGGGTGGTTCAAAAATACATGGTCACATGATAGTAAAAGTGCACAGTTGCCAAGATGAAGGAAGTGGGTCAACTTACACACTGGCTCAACTTACCTCACTCTCCCCTACTTGCATTGAAGATGAGGCAGAAACAGGCTCAGAGAGTGAGGGAGAGCCCACTCTTATCAAAACATCTACAATAAAGGCAAATATTCCAGAGTGTGCTGTATTCTCTTTCAATTGTATATTTGTAACAACTGGATAATTTGTAATAACAAGCACCCACTTTCCTTTTGCCCCTTTTTTTTTTTTTTTTTGGGCCACTCTCCCTACCTACAAGCTTCAGTGTAAACATTGAATCAAAATCTAATCGATCTGAGCGTGATTTAAACCTGGATGGCCGTAACCATTCTAAGTTTGTCTGCCTTGGGAAAGCTAGCGTTTCTCCGACATGGTGACACTCGTTGCCTTCTCTACTGCAGCTCAACCAGGTCTCGTCCTGGAAAATATGCATTGTAGTTCAAACAAGTTGTTTGTTGTTATTTTTGAAAAGTTAGATTTCTGTTAAATAAACAATTGGTAACACTTTATGGTAAGGGTACACAAATTACCATGAATTAATGCATACATTAATGTGTGAATTATGCATTACTTCATACATTAATATCTCATGAATTATCAGGAACTAAGATGAGTTCATAGTCTTTCATTCATGACTTCATTGATTGTGTTCACCGACAATGTTTTCTGGAAGTATTCCTGAGCCCATGTTGTGATTTCCATTACAGACGTATTCCTGTATGTGATGCAGTGCCGTCTAAGTGCCCAAAGATCACGGGCATCCAGTATGGTTTTGTGGCCTTGACCTTTACGCACAAAAATCGTTCCGGATTATCTGATTCTTTATGCACTGTAGATGATAACTTCAAACTCATTGCAATTTTTCTCTGAGAAACTCTTTTCTGATATTGCTGCACTAATTTTCACCGCAGCATTGGGGGAATTGGAGATCCTCTGCCCATCTTGACTTCTGAGAAACACTGCCACTCTGAGAGGCTCTTTTTATAGCCAATTGATAAGTTGCAAATTGGTCCTCCGGCTGTTTCTTATATGTACAACTTTTCCAGCCTCTTATTACTACCTGTTCAAACATTTTTGGAATGTGTAGCTCTCATGAAATCCAAAATGAGCCAATATTTGGCATGACATTTCAAAATGTCTCACTTTCAACATATATTCTATGTGAATAATATATAAGTTTATGAGATTTTTTTACTCACAATTTGTACAGTGTCCCAACTTTTTTGGAATTCAGTTTGCAAAATTTTTTGAATGTGTATTTAAAAACTTGTTATGAATAGGAATTGTTAGGAAGGATCAAATTGGAATCATTAAATTATTTATGATTCCCATTCCTATATTCCCATTACACAGATCTTAAATAAAGGTTTACATATAAAGAATTACTTTTTCTCAAGTGAATGTAACTGTTTAATTGTTGAGAGTACTGTTATTCACCTGGGTCAGGTATTCCAGGGCCAGTTCAGCCGGGCCGTCCGTCTTGCACTGGCACGACCATTGAGACCTGAGGTTGCATATAACCTGCAGCACAGAAGAACATGCTTACAGTATGTGAACTCTATACACATTATTCATCATATGTTCAGATACATGACACATAAAGTGAAGAGAATGTACATGTTGTTGTTGATCTAGAAAAAGTAACACACTGAAATTATATTTTGACTTTTAATTGACTTTGAAGTGTTGTTAATATTTTTTATAAGATTGTCAAATATATGTCAACTCTCACCAGGTGCCACCGACACATTGTCTGAAGGTACATTTGCTCCTCCCGTCTGTCCTACAAGAAGAATGCAGTTGAAACTAGATTAGATCATTCAGTTATCATACCAGAAAAGTGCTTTGTCATTATGAGAACAATCCATATCATTGTGTGCATTTTCTCAGAACTGAACCGGTTTCCTGGTAATCGCCAGATCATTAACCATAACTATGCCAACAAAAGTCTGCAACAAACTGAAACTGAAGCAAACAGAAAATAAGTGTGATATTCAGTGTTGTGGGTAACGCGTTACAAAGTAACGCGTTAGAGTACTCTAATTACTTTTTTCCTGAAATTTGTAACTTAACGCGTTAGTTTCGTGCGTAAGTAATCAGTAACTTAGTTATTTAAAAAAAAAAGTAATCCGTTATTTTAAGGAAAGGAAAATCCCGACTGCAGCCTGCTTTTTGTCAGACAGTAGTCCTAGGTCTACTGTGCCACCTGCGGATGTATCAGCGGAGCCGAAGCTCTGTGATCGTAAAGTCAATGGCTGTGATGCGTCTGTGCCCTGCGCCTGACCCTGTGTGTGTGTTTTTTTTTTTTTTTTTTTTTTTCTCGAACTCCCGGCAAGATGGCAGAGAGGACAGCGTTTGGTTTATGGAAGTACGCACATTATTTTCAATTTGTCAACGAAAAAGAAAAGAGCATAACGGTAAAATGCACACTCTGCTTTGGTGAAAAGCTTCTGTCGACCGCCAAAAATTCTACCTCAAATTTAACGCTACGTTTTAATCACTACTTTGAAGAGTAAATGTAAGAGGACTGTGTTAAAGCGAATTTAGGCTTGTGACTGTGAGTGACACTTTAATAATAATAAGTTCGGCTATTAAGCGATTTGTCATTTGCCTGTGTGGAAGTGGAGGATTTAATTCGGTTTGTTATCATTTTTGTTTGACAGGCAGCTGTTAATTTCTGTTAGATCGTTGGCTGGCTGGTTGTTCATCATTTCTAAATGGATTTAAATCTGCAAGCCTGTTTAAGGTTGTGTTTACAAGTAAGCATACTTGTACTTTGATAACTGCATTATTTAAAGTTAAAGAAAAATCAGGAGTTATCTTGTGGTGCTCATAATATACAGTAGGCTACCCGGGCTGGGTAACGTTAGGTGCGAATTTTGATTAATAATATGTTCTGTGATAATAAATGAATAAAACGCCATGTGGAATAGCCTATTGCTGACTGTCTTTCCTGTTATTGTTATCCTGCAGTGTTAATTTAGTGACTGACGTTATTCATTGTCGGGAGTCACGACTTCTAGGTGCATTTAAAGGGGCCGGGGGCTGTGTCTGTCATGTGTGAGCCGCTGCAAACGGCTTTTAATTTTTGGTAACGCATGAGTACTCTAACGCGTTACTTTTATGAATAGGTAACGCTGTATCATAACTGATTACTTTTAATTGATGGTAACGTTGTAACCTAACTAACTACTTTCCAAAGTAACTATACCCAACACTGGTGATATTTGGTTTGCACATTAGAGTGCAGTGGAGTAGCACAAGCAAGAAACACTACCATAGAGCAGTAATGAGTATCATAGTTAAAGCAGAAATACAGTTACATCTTGACTTACATCATCCTTTACAGGATGTAATGGATGAATACATTATACTTTACATTTGTTGTGAAAAGTGTCACACTTTTTGTAATTTCAGATGGTATAAAATTATGGGTAATCACTTACCTTTTAAAAAACATGATAGGGGGTTATAATGTTACTCTAAACTGAAAAACAATAGTAAGGGGGGATACATTGAATTCCATTGTTAGTCAGTGTATATTTATGTGTATATACATTTAATATGCAGTGTTTCAATGTTTGTAATTTTCTTGCATTCTTAATTTTCTGCACACATAGGGAGTCCCTGACCAGTGGTGAAAAAAGGCAGAAAAAGTTACTTAAGTACAGTGGTGGACAGTAACAGAATAGCTTTACTTCGTTCATGTACTTAAGTACATTTTTCAAGTATCTTTTCGAGTATCGTTTAGTGCGAGTCTCCAGTGAACTGAATTCACAAGTAAGAACCAGGAGATCTTGTGAGCGCGCGTGACTGATGCTGCTAAAAGTAAGTTACTGATGTCGAATTTTGGGATTAATTATTGTAACTGAAAATCATATTTAGGTAAAACTGACATTTGTTTGTGAACTAAATCTGCTGTAAAGTGTGATCTATTTGAGCCCTTTGAAATGCTTGAATGCAGACACATTAGCATCAGCGCCTCTTATGTCAAAAAAAGGAAACATTAAAATAAAAGATTAAATAAAATAACTCATGCACTTTCAAATTCCCTGCTTCTGCAATGTTAACAGTTTTATTAAAATGCTACGTGTTCAGCCCTACATGACCTCTGTTTTTATGTTGTTTATTAACAGTATATATTTTTTATATTGTTTGAATTAACTAGCCAAGTAGACAGATATTAATTTTTATTCATAATCATACTGAAAAAAAGTAAATATTGTTAGTTCATGCTAACTGTCTAGCTAACAAGCTTGCTGGTGCTAAGTTGAGGTCATTTTTATATAGAAAGTCCAAAAAGTTTTATCAAACCATCTATATAGATTACATCTGGGGAAAAAAGAAAGGATGTACATTATGACATAAAACATAAAAACAAAAATTAGCAGTTCTGGATCCACCTATACTGGCAGCAGTGTCCTCTTGTCAGCTCTCCTTTAGCAGCATTGTTATGCAGCAGAGTGCTAATCGGAAACACCTGGTGGTGTAATTAGGAAATGTGTGTGTGTGTGTGTGTGTGTGTGTGTGTGTTTGCATGTGTATGTGTGAGTTTATGGCCAAAATTATGCTAGTGGTTGAGCAGGGCAGGGGTCTTTCAAGTTTCAAGTTTAGTTACTTGTAATTTTAACATGCCCCATAGGCTAATTATCATTCTGGTAAATTCATGTAAGTAAATAAATTTGTCATGAAGGTCACAGACCTGTAAAGAAATTTTTTACAGACATAGTTAGAGACATTCCCTTGATTTCCTTGTCTGTAACTACTGGTTATCAGTTTCACAAGGCACTAAATGAAACATTATGAGCACATAAGAAAATACAAATTTAAAAGCTAGGAAAGTTGTATTTATGTCATAAAAAGGTGAAGCAGGTGTGCTGGCTGTGACTGTTAAGTTTATACTTGACTGATGGCACAGAAGCTGCGGGTTATCGCGGTTTGTTTATTTGCTGCAGTAGTGACTACTTGCTAGTACATTTTATATTTCCTATAATATTCATCACTGAGACATGTTGACCTGAGATCTGTTGTAATTTTTTGTAAGCAGAATGTTGTTGTCACGGAGACGAACCCCGTGATTCCCGTTACTGGCCAGCAGAGGGCTCCATCTCCTGAATATTGACTCTCACACTCACTTATACTGATTCGCACTACACTACCCATCATCCCCGTGCCCCGGACTCTGATCATCACACAGGTGCAGCTCATTGGCACGGGTATATAAGCTGCACTAATCCTTCAGTCAAACGCAAAGCCTTGTTTTGCTCCGGATGACATTTCCAAGCGTTATTTCCCGTGTTTGATTTCCTGTTTACCAGTTCTGTTTGTCTACCGTCTCTTGAACCATTGCTGCCTGCCTCTTGACCTTGGATTGTTTATTGGACTCTGAATATTGCTTGCTACCCCGATCTTTTGCCTGTGTTTGACGACGATTCTGGTTTTCTCTACTACTGTGTTTGCTGGTTCTGATCCCTGCCTGTACGACCACGAGTTATTCAATAAAGCCTGCAAAATGGATTCCCCGTCTAGTGATGATGCGTTACAGTTGTCCCCCCCAAAAAAGATTTTAAATGTGTTATTTTGGAACAACATAGTTGCAAAATTTAAATATTTATCTCTGTTAAAATTAAACCACTTCAAGTATTTTAGTGTGATTTAATTGTACTTCTTTACATTACATACATAAATTCCAGCAGCATATATTTAACTATTGACCAAAATAATAATAATAATAAATCATAAAAAATATCAGAACTACCTAGCTGGAGATAGATCAAGGGGAACACACCACCTCCTCAGCAAAACACAATTCTACAAAAGCATTCAATCTTTGAGACCAATTTACAAATCGCACAGAACCTTTAAAATGAACCTTTAAAATATATCATATGTATTATAATTTGCATAGATATGCTTAATTTTTTTCTCAGTTTACCTTTCAAAGCTTTACTAAATCTTCATCAAGCTTGACATGAGTGTCCATTTTTATCCTCTTGTCTGTTGTCATGTGACAATATTTTTTTTTGTACATGAAAATTATTTATGTCAACAAACACAAGGCATTGTATTGGGCTCTTGATTTGATCAGGTAGTTGGGAGACACTGCTTTTTACTTACAAGGATGAAAAAAAAAAGGATTGGGTGGATTTTTATCATCATAGGGTGATTGTGTACACACACTGCCAACACACATGTATGTCCAAGCTACATGTGAAAGTGAATTTTGCATAGAATTCTCCTTTAAGAAAACTAAGTATTTGCAGAATGGACTGATACTGAGCCAAGAAAACTGTATAATTGTGACGATTGCGACCCAGTGAGATACAGGGAGAGAGAGATCCAAGTGCAGGTATGTTTTTATTAGGGTAATCCAAAACGTAATCCAAAACAAGCCAGGGTCAAAACCAGAAAACAGTCCAAACAAACAAACAAAGAAGAAGCAGGAAGGGAACAGGCACCGCGTGACATTACCCCCTCCTCCACGGAGCAGCTACCAGATGCTCCACCCGAACCCAAGAAGAGACCAAAGACACAAATAGACCAGGAGTGAGGTGGAGCGGCGGATGACCAGGGGGAGGGACGGAGGGCAGGTAAAATGGGGAAACAGAGAGAAGAGGACCAGGTACAATGTGGAAACAGAGACAAGAAGTGCACACACAAAATCAAGGAGCCCAGGAGGGTGGTGGACCGGCGGAGGATCAGGGGGAGGGACGGAGGGCCAGGTCCATAAATGGAAACAGACAGGAGAGAAACAAAAATAATTTGTCAAAACAAGTCTGAAACAGAGAACATGAACAAGTTAAGGGTAGCCTCCGTGGCCACAACAGGATCGGTCGGGCACTCAGAGAGTTTGACTGAGACGTGACGAGGCTCTGGAAGTTCCGCAGAGACGTGGAGAGACTCTGGTAGATCCGCCTAGCCGAGGAGAGGCTCTGGTAGTTCAGCAGAGATGTGGAGAGGCTCTGGTAGATCCGCCTAGCCGAGGAGAGGCTCTGGTAGTTCAGCAGAGATGTGGAGAGGCTCTGGTAGTTCAGCAGAGATGTGGAGAGGCTCTGGTAGTTCAGCAGAGGCGTGGAGAGGCTCTGGTCTTTCAGCAGAGACGTGGAGAGGCTCTGGTAGATCCGCCGAGCCGAAGAGAGGCTCTGGTAGTTCAGCAGAGACGTGGAGAGGCTCTGGTAGATCCGCCGAGCCAAGGAGAGGCTCTGGTAGTTCAGCAGAGACGTGGAGAGGCTCTGGTAGTTCAGCAGAGGCATGGAGAGGCTCTGGTAGTTCAGCAGAGATGTGTACAGAGGCTCTGGTAGTTCAGCAAAGACGTGGAGAGGCTCTGGTAGTTCAGCAGAGGCGTGGAGAGGCTCTGGTAGTTCAGCAGAGATGTGTACAGAGGCTCTGGTAGTTCAGCAAAGACGTGGAGCGGCTCTGGTAGTTCAGCAGAGGCGTGGAGAGGCTCTGGTAGTTCAGCAGAGGCGTGGAGAGGCTCTGGTAGTTCAGCAGAGATGTGTACAGAGGCTCTGGTAGTTCAGCAGAGGCGTGGAGAGGCTCTGGTAGTTCAGCAGAGATGTGTACAGAGGCTCTGGTAGTTCAGCAGAGATGTGTACAGAGGCTCTGGTAGTTCAGCAGAGATGTGTACAGAGGCTCTGGTAGTTCAGCAGAGGCGTGGAGAGGCTCTGGTAGTCCAGCAGAGGCATGGGGAGGCTCTGGTAGTTCCACAGAGACGTGAAGAGACTCTGGTAATCCCATGGTGTTTCTACTGGATTCCAGAAGATTATTGCTGACTTGACTCTGCTCATGAAGTTCATTGGTGGCCTGACTCTGCTCATGAAGTTCATTGGTGGCCTGACTCTGCTCATGAAGTTCATTGGTTGCCTGACTCTGCTCATGAAGTTCATTGGTGACCTGCGTTTGCCCATGAAGATCAATGGTGACTGGCCCTTGTCCGTGAATTTCCTCGGCGACTGGCCCTGACTCCGGAAGGGTCAACGGTGACTGGCCCTGACTCCAATGCTGAAAATTGTGTTTTTTGTAAGACAGGTTTGTATTGTCTAACAACCCTCTCAAACAGTAATCTTCTGTCATACATTCAAGGGCTCAAAGGAGGAATACAGTCTTTTCATGTAAGTGAATTGTTTTTGTGGTTTTATTAAATTGAGTATGGAATACAATGATGAAGAGCTTCCATTTCTTGATCCTAAAGTTTTAATAGTGGATCTTATCAACAATGGTATATAAAAAAAACTGACAAACGGAAAAAGCCTATTACATTAAGCAGCCATGTGCAACCAAGACATGGTTTGATAGTTTCTTAAAGGGGACCTTTAATGACCCTTTTCACAAGATGTAAAATAAGTTTCTGATGTCCCCAGAGTGTGTATGTGAAGTTTTAACTCAAAATACTTTACAGATAATTTTTTATAAATGTTTTTCAGAACATTTTTGTGTCTTCCCCTTTAAATGCAAATGAGCTGGTGCTCCAGGGAAGAGGGCGGAGGGCGGAGGGCGGAGCTTCAAGAGCTCAAGCCAGGGGGGCAGGGTTTCATATTTTATTGAAGCTTCTCCAGGCACCGCCATTGATTAGCGGACCCCCACCTGCTGTTAGCATTCCATTGACTCCCATTCATTTTGGCATCACTTTGACAGTGAATAACTTTACATCTGAGGTGTTTAAAGACTCCATTTGCCCATTAATTATTTCTAAAGAAACACGAAATTGTATAAAAGGCTCCATTACCTAGTATCCTACGTTATGCCCCATAGAAGCAGTTTTTGTAAAAATAGACTAACGATTGCATGTGTGTGGCGCCAATACAGGATGGCTGCCTCCGTGACGTGCTCCGCATATGTTTTTGTGTTTTTGTTAGTTTGTCCTGTCTTTAGTTATATTCCTGCCATCAGTTTCACCAGGGATGAACTGCTGAACATTCGGCAGAACGCACCACAAGATGTTTTTCCGGATTTCAATTATTCAGACGTTTTAGTGAACATTGTTATCGGAGGAGCAGCGGCGCTGATCAAACGCTTCAGGACGCGCAGACGGGGGAAGCGAGCAGGAACGCTCGTCAGACTCAGGAAGCGCGGATTTCGAACGCGTTGCCTAGCATCCATCTTGCAAATCTCCGCTCTCTACCCAACAAAACGGACGAACTCCTTCTGCTTGCTCGGACAAATAAGGATTTCACAAACTCTGCTGCTCTGTGTTTCACAGAAACCTGGCTGAATGACACCATACCGGACAGCGCGCTCCATCTGCCGGACTTTCAGCTGTTTAGAGCGGATCGCGACGCAGAATCAACAGGGAAATCGTGCGGCGGCGGGACATGCTTTTACATCAATGAACGGTGGTGTACAGATGTAACTGTGTTAAAGAAGATGTGCTGCTCAAATCTCGAAACACTCTTCATTAACTGCAAGCCGTTCTATTCGCCGCGTGAGTTTCACTCGTACATTCTGGTCAGTGTTTACATTCCTCCGCAAGCCCATGTGAGCTCAGCTTTACAGAAACTCGCTGATCAGATCACAGACACAGAACAACATCACCCGGACTCTGTTTTAATAATTCTCGGGGACTTTAATAAAGCCAATCTCTCCCGTGAACTGCCAAAATAAAGACAGCATGTTACATGTCCCACAAGAGACAGTAATATATTGGATCACTGTTACACCACAATAAAGGATGCATATCATTTTGTTCCACGAGCAGCTTGAGGACGTTCTGATCACCTTCTGGTTCATCTTATACCGTCCTACAGGCAGAAACTAAAATCAGCTAAACCTGTATCAAGGACTGTAAAAAGATGGACTAATGAAGCAGAGCAGGATTTACAATCTTGTTTTGACCTCACTGATTGGAGTGTTTTTGAAGCTGCTGCCACCGATCTGGATGAACTCACAGAGACCGTAACATCATATATCAGTTTCTGTGAGGATATGTGTATTCCTACAAAGACTCAACTAATTTACAATAATGACAAACCGTGGTTCACTGCAAAACTCAGACAGCTCCGTCAGGCCAAAGAAGATGCTTACGTGAAGGGGGACAATGTCTTGTATAAACAGGCTAAATACACACTGGAAAAAGAGATCAAAGTGGCAAAGAGGAACTATTCTGAAAAAATAAGGACTCAGTTCACTTCCAACAACTCCGCATCAGTGTGGAAAAGTCTAAAGAAGATCACCAATTACAAAACACCACCCCCCAGCACTGTGGAGAATCAACGACTGGCAGACGATCTGAACGAGTTTTACTGCAGGTTTGAAAGAACCCCCATCACCTGCCCCGAACGCCTCCCCACACAACCATTCACACCATTCATAACTCCTGCATCCAGCCCTGAATGCCTCTCCAAACAAACGTTCACACCACTAACAGCTCCTGCAACCCATCCTGAACACCTCTCCAATCAAGCACTCTCACCATTCTCACCTCCTGCATCCCCCCTCTCCCCCACACCTGCAATTCAGATCAGGGAGGATGCGGTGCGCCAGGTCTTCCGGAAGCAGAAAAGGAAAAAAGCACCGGGCCCAGATTGTGTTACACCAGCCTGTCTAAAATCCTGTGCTGACCAGCTGGCCCCCATCTTCACACGGTTTTTCAACAGATCGCTGGAGCTGTGCGAAGTCCCTTCATGCTTCAAACGCTCCACCATCATCCCCATCCCTAAGAAAACCAAAATTACAGGACTAAATGACTACAGGCCTGTGGCTCTAACGTCTGTAGTCATGAAGTCATTTGAAAAACTGGTGCTGGCCCACCTGAAGGACATCACTGGGCCCTTTCTGGATCCTCTTCAGTTTGCCTACAGAGCAAACAGGTCTGTGGAAGATGCAGTAAACATCGGACTGCATTATGTTCTGCAACACCTAGACAGACCGGGGACTTATGTGAGGATCCTGTTTGTGGACTTCAGCTCGGCCTTCAACACGATCATCCCAAACCTCCTCCTGCCCAAACTAAATCAGCTCTCCGTGCCCACCTCCATCTGTCAGTGGATCAACAGCTTCCTGACAGACAGGCAGCAGCTAGTGAGGTTGGGAAAATACACATCCAGCACCCGTACAATCAGCACCGGAGCTCCCCAGGGCTGCGTTCTCTCCCCACTGCTCTTCTCCCTGTACACTAATGATTGCACATCTAAGGACCCTCTGTCAAGCTCCTGAAGTTTGCAGACGACACCACATTCATCGGCCTCATTCAGGACGGTGACGAGTCTGCTTACAGACAGGAGGTAAAAGAGCTGGCTGTCTGGTGCACTCTCAACAACCTGGAGCTTAACACGCTCAAAACAGTGGAGATGATTGTGGACTTCAGGAGAAACCCCCCTGCACTCCCCCCACTCACCATCATGAACATCACTGTGACTGCAGTGGAGTCATTCAGGTTCCTGGGCACCACTATCTCTCAGGACCTGAAGTGGGACATTCACATTGACTCCATTGTGAAAAAGGCCCAGCAGAGGTTGTACTTCCTTCGCCAGCTGAGGAAGTTTAACCTGCCACAGGAGCTGCTGAAACAGTTCTACTTCACCATCATCGAATCCATCCTCTGTACTTCAGTAACTGTCTGGTTCAGATCAACTTCTAAATCTGACCACAGAAGACTACAGAGGGTAGTCCGGACTGCTGACCGAATCATCGGTACAACCCTCCATTCTATTCAAGAACTGTACTTATCCAGAGTGAGAAAAAGGGCTGTCAAAATCACTCTGGACCCCTCACATCCAGCACACTCCCTCTTTGAACTGTTGCCATCTGGTCGACGCTACAGAGCACTGAGCACTAGAACGACCAGACACAGGACCAGTTTCTTCCCCCAGGCAATCCATCTTATGAACAGCTGATAATAACTGCGAACACACTACACTTTATATTTATATACACATACACTTATTTATCTAACACACATACTTAGTATACACTTTAACTTTGCACATAATACACATGTACATACATAACTGCATTTTCTAATATACCTGCCTACAATTGTCAGTTTGTATATTGTCATTCACTATCTACTTATTTGTATTTTTTATTCTTTTATTATGTGTTTTATGTTCTGTCGCTGTCATTCTGTTGTACTGTGGAGCTTCTGTCACGAAAACAAATTCCTCGTATGTGTAAACATACCTGGCAATAAAGCTCATTCTGATTCTGATTCTGATCATAACCTGTGACTCTCTGTCACACAGTAGAGAAATTACCTTATGGACAGGAGGAGAAGTTCGCAGACCATCTTTTACTGTCTATGAGGCAATCGGGGGAAAGTGGAGCCATAAAGTCAAGGGAGAAGCCCATAGAATACTTACCAAAATTTGCTTCTGTTTCATGCTCACCGTCTCAGCAAGATTCGATGGGTGATTCCGTTTTCTCTTGGAACAGCTATTAGAAGACTTACAATTGTCAGACAGGTTGCTCACGTCACATTTATGTCATCAAGCTCAGTTTGAGTCTGCACAGTATGCTAGACCCCCAGGAAGTGTGTGCTTCTAATTGACTTCACTTGTCTCAGTTGAACCCAATTGGGTCGCTGTGCCCATTTCTTTTACTGTTAATGGCTCAATCTACTACAATACCGGTGCTAGCCTTTGCAAAATAAACAATCCACTATTAGTAAAAGCCTATTATCTTTACAGAAAATGCACTCGGTTTAAAAGTCAGTCATCTGATTGCACTGTATAAAAAAATGCACTTTATGAATACAAGGACAGGAGCATGGCATGATAAAAAATAACTCATGGTGCCATCGCATGCTTTTACAAACTTGTGATTAGATTTCAGCGGTAGATTTCACATTGCTTTCATATGCAATTTGAACTCCCACTTTATTCACAATCATTCTGGTAGCACTTGAAGGCAGCATCAGTAAAAAAAAAAAAAGACCATGGTAGCTTTAGCAACATTAGCCTTACAGAGTGCCAAGAATTTCTTTCAGAAAGGCAACTTGGAAAACTATTACATGATACTTCTTCTGGAGGTGTAGCTGGATCATGAACAGTTAGCACTGCTTCATCCTTCAGGAGGAACTTTTGTCCAAAGGCTGCTTTACACTGACCCTCATTCACAAAGCAGGCTGGTGTAAATGATTCGTGGAGACATAAACAAATTTCAGTAGAGTTGAGGGAACATTTTCTTCAAAAACAAATTTAATCTACATCGTCTTCAATGGCTCAGATTTCAGGAGTAAATGGAGAGAGCTAATTAATAACTTACCCTCATGTTGTTCCAAACCCGTATGACCTCCTAAATTTTATCTAGCAGACGCTTTTATCCAAAGCGACTAACAAATGAGGACAGTAGAAGCAATCAAATCGAAAAAACAAAACAAAAGAGCATTAATATGCAAGTGATATATAAGTATATTAGTAGTGTTATATTTAATTTTTAAAACATTGTGCAGCATTTTTGTCCAAGCAATAATAAAATGACACATTTAATTTATATTTTTTCTTAAATCTTATTTTGTAAAAAAAAAAAAAAAAAAAAAAAAAACCCTGCATAGATTAGTGAAATCAAATTCGTGAATCGAATCGTGAGTTGAATGAATCGTAACAACATCCCTAGTAAACATATTATTATTATCAAAATTAGCCTAGTAATGATAATAGGACTACTATTAGTATCGTTAATAATAAATATAATTTTCATGATAGAATTAAAATAATGAGTATTATGGTTGGGCAGAAACAACCACAGTAAGGACTTTTATCCCATCTCCGTGGTATTCTGCCGGCCGGAAGTGGAGTCAGGATCGAAGCGGCTGCAGGCAGTTTTCTTCATCACGCTCTCTCGCACGGCCATCTTCCTTCAGCTCGAGAAGACCGTTCCTGCAGACATGGCCGACTACTCTAATGTCGCTCCGCCATCCTCAAACACGGGTGGAGGGATGAACGATGCTTTTAAAGACGCTCTACAGAGAGCCAGACAAGTGAGTGTTTTGAAAACGTCAAAAAAACCGTTCATGTCTTTAAACTTTAAATTTAAAAAAATTGATATGAAAGGTAACCGTCTCGTTACGTTAGCTAACGTGCTAACTTGAGGCCTTGATGCGTTGTAACAAAGAGGTTTCAGTTGTGTGTTCAGATTTTTCTTCTATTTCTTTCTTTTTTACTCTTTTATTTTAAAGCTTAATTTAAGACGAATGCTTTTGATAAATGATGAACCCATTTCACACTCGCTCCAACGAGCTAAAGAGCTAATTAGTAGTTTAAACTTACGTTACGAATTATTAGACAGTTAAGTAAACTGTGATTTTGCGTATGCACAAATAGTCACCTATTGCTGGAATTAGGTTACAAGGTATAGGAGGACCTTAATGTATATGTTTTTGATAATGTTTCATTCCATCCAATTATGAATAAGGCATGTAAGTTAACGTTAATTCCAACTTCCTACGGTTTTGGGTCCTGCTGAATCGACCTAATTTGTTCAGGACAACAGTGCAGGCCACACACTTTTACAGTGTTATAATCATACCGAGTTATTGAAAAACTTTTTAACTCTGCGTATCACTATATTATTTTAGATAGCTGCCAAAATAGGAGGTGATGGAGTATCCCCCTCTCCAGTTTCCAATGAGTTTGGTTATGGAGGACAGAAGAGACCTCTTGAAGATGGAGGTAAGCTCATTGGTACATTGTAGTGGTTTTGTTGTTGTACATAATAGTCAACATAAATCACAGTATAATCTCCTTAAATCCTGTGGTATTCTTAATTTATATAATGAATATATTGTTATATTTTAGTTAATGTATTTTTTTATATTTTGACTGGATTTTATGGTATGAAACAATACTCACTGCCTCACAATATGCAACATTTATTTTAATATAAAAATGCGGGTGTTTTTTTTTTTTTTTTATACTTATTTTGTACTCTGGTCAGCGATGTTATTAATTGTTTTAGATTCCAGTGTTTTGGTCTAAGCTGTTTTGGTCTTCTTTTCTCTCTCTCTCTCACACTCTCTCTCGCTCTCTCTCTCTCTCTCTCTCTCTCTTCAGATCAACCAGAAACCAAGAAGGTTCCACCAAGTGATCGTAAGCATTGCGATTGTCTTCTAGAAGGAACAAATTAGCTATTAAATATGTATTTAACTGTTTTAAAGATATGTCTGTAGCTCATCTCATAAATTCATGCTTTCATTTGCATCAGCTTTTTCATCTGTAATGGGAGGCATGGGTGGCCCAACAAGGTAACAGTTTTATTATTTAATGGTTAATTTGATCGTTTGTAATTTAAATATAATGGTACATTTCTGCTCTGCCTTTCGTCTAATGTTGTTTTCACATCTCTCTGCAGGTCTATATCAGAAGAGTTCAAGGTTCCAGATGGCATGGTTGGCTTCAGTAAGTGGACTTGTGGCACATTTTCACTGCGTTGTACGACTCGGCACGGCTCTGATCGGTTTGCTTTTCCACTGCAGTTAGTACTAGGGCTGGGATAATAAATGTATGCATCATAAATCGAGACATGAATCTTGCATTGTTTCTGAGATTTTCCGAAGGCATCGCGATTCTCTCTTGAATCGATTCTGAGCTTAGTTTTTAACAGCAGATGGCTGAATTATTATTTTTTTTTTACTTAATTATTTGTGCTATAACTATATACCGTGGTAAAAGCTTCAGCGATTGTGAAAATTTGATGCCGTCACACATCTAATGTACATACAATAGGACTATAATAGGGCTGGGCTAAACGATTATTTTTTGAACGATTAATCTAGCGATTATTTTTTCGATGCATCAATTAATCTAACGATTAATTTTTTTCAGACCGATTCAATTTTGATTATCTCCCCATTAATTGACTACTAACAATTTGTATATGTTGATTTACATATCTGAAGGAAAAAAACATGAATTCCTTAACATTGCAATATACTATACTATAATACAGCAACCAATGTAAACTTGAGGGCTTTAAGCTAATACAGAAAGTGCTTTTCCAAAAAAAAATCTATGCTTGTAATTTATTTCCTAAGCTGAATAACTCCCCTACAAAATCATCCCCATTACTGATTCTTTTTTTCCAAATAGAGCTATTGAAGTCATCTGGTTTTTTTTTTTGTTTTTTTTTTCCCACATCGCAAGATATGAATTTTCCATGCAGTGGAAAAGCAACATTACGAATTTGGAAAAACAAATATCCATTACTACGTGCTTTGGAGAAATTGCATTTAAATCTAATAAAAGAAAAAAATGCCATTTTAATTAAACCCTTGTTTTCAGTTATTGGAAGGGGAGGAGAACAGATTTCTAGAATACAGCAGGATTCCGGTTGCAAAATACAGATTGCTCCTGGTGAGTCAAATTGCTGTGTCCTTGCTGTGTGTGTTTCACAAGTCTGATTGTTGTCAGCTCTTTAGAGGAAAAAAAAATGGCAATGCTTATTCTGCACTCTACCCAACAGACAGTGGTGGCATGCCTGAGAGGTCAGTGACATTAACAGGCGCACCTGATTCAATCCAGTGAGTATCTCCACATATTCAGATAATTTTTGGTGGGGTATTTTTTTTTTGTAGTGGGTGAAATTAAAAAAAGAAATTTTTGTAATAGGGCTGCAAAGAGGTTGCTCTCGGAGATTGTAGAGAAAGGCAGACCTTCTCCAGCATTCCACCACAATGATGGACCAGGGATGTCTGTTCAGGAGATGATGATCCCTGCCTCCAAAGCTGGTCTGGTCATCGGAAAGGGAGGAGAAACTATCAAACAGTTACAGGTAAGGTGCACAAATTATGTTATTTGGTTTAAAGTTTCTACATTTTCTTTCACTTTTTACCATAAAAGTTTTTTTCTTAACAGACATTTACTTATTTAGTTGTTCAACACTTGTGTAATAGGAACGTGCTGGAGTCAAAATGGTCATGATTCAAGATGGACCCCAAAACACAGGTGCTGATAAACCACTCAGGATCTCTGGCGATCCTTTTAAAGTTCAGGTGGGTACATATAAACTACGTTGAAGTTATTCCAAATTATGGGCTGTATATCTAAATCAATTTAAATGTCTTGGTCTGTACAGCAAGCTAAAGACATGGTGATGGATCTAATCCGAGATCAGGGTTTCCGGGAACAGAGAGGAGAGTATGGTTCTAGAGTAGGCGGTGGAGACAGTCTGGATGTATGTACGGTTTTATAAGAATAACCTTTAGATTCTTTGTGATGTTATACATTTAGATAGAAATTTGAAAAGCAGTTTACTAAGTGTTTTGCTGTTGCTTTAGGTCCCTGTGCCAAGGTTTGCAGTGGGAATTGTGATTGGTAGGAATGGTGAAATGATCAAAAAGATTCAGAATGACACTGGTGTGAGGATTCAGTTCAAACCAGGTAAGAAAGATTTCCTATGTGCTCCTTTTTTTTTTTTTTTTAAATCCAAATAGCTTTCAGACCTTTGATATAAAAATAAAAGTGTTTTTTTTCTCTCCAACTAGTTTATCGCCATGAAAATAGTTAAGGAAGTTAGCATGATGTTAAATCACTAGCCAACCAGACTTTTGATACAAATACTTGTTGTTTTGCTTCAGATGATGGCTCCACACCAGAGAGGATCGCTCAGATTATGGGGCCTCCAGACAGGGCACAGCATGCAGCAGATATCATATCTGACCTGCTGCGGAGTGTTGAGGCCGGAGGCCCCCCTGGTCATGGGGGCAGAGGGAGGGGCCGTGGACAGGGAAACTGGAACATGGGCCCTCCTGGAGGCCTGCAGGAATTCACTTTCACTGTGCCTACCATGAAGACCGGCCTAATCATTGGAAAAGGTAAGTTGTTGATAATTGCTTTACCTTTAATGGGATATGCAATTTTTATATGACAGAAATTTGTAATGAATGAACATGATGATGATTTCTTCGCACTCTCTCTCTCTCTAGGTGGTGAAACCATTAAGAACATCAGCCAGCAGTCTGGAGCCAGGATAGAGTTACAAAGAAACCCTCCACCTAACTCAGACCCTAATATAAAGATCTTCACAGTCCGTGGATCACCTCAACAGATTGATTATGCCAGACAACTGGTCGAGGAGAAGATTGGAGTGAGTGCCTGAATTTTCACTATGCCTAAATGTGCTCATTTTTGGGGTTAACATATTAATTGATTGTCTTTCTGAAATCTTTCTCAGACAAATTATCTCAATTTATTTATTGCTTATTGCCTGATTTATACTTAAAATGATTTTGGTTTGTCTTAGGGTCCAGTTAGCCCTATGGGTGGTCCTCCTGGGCCCCATGGAGGTCCTTCTCATGGCCCTCCCGGTCCACCAGGACCACCTGCTCCCATGGGTCCATACAACCCTGGGCCCTATGGCCAGGGCCCTCCTGGACCACAGTAAGGAGTTTCTCCTTCATGATGTTTAGCATGTGTCAGTTTTTTTCAATTAGTCTTTATTGACACTTATTTTTAAAATAAAATGTATTCTTATTCTACAGTGGTCCCCCGGCACCATACCAGCCTCAAGGCTGGGGCAACGGATACCCTCACTGGCAGCAAGGTCAGCCAGATCCCAGTAAGTGCTCATTTCATAGCTGTGCTAACTAGGGTTGGTTTGGAATTAGGTTACCATTATGACTGTTGTGTACAAAACTGAATCAGAACGCAGATTTCGATGCCATTTAAATGCTTGAGCTGTTGATTAAAGTATTTGGAGTAGTTAGCCTACCATTAGCTAGCTACATTAACGTGCTTAAAATAAAATGCCTAAAGCTAAACTTCCCTTGATGATTTGCAATGAGAAGTGTTTCTTATCTAAGACTGTTCTCCAACAAAACAGAACAGAACATTAACATATTTTTACCACACAACATCAGTCAGATGCTTTCTTTTGTGATCTGACGTGACTTCATATCACAGAATTAGGCAGAAAATATATTCTATACTGTAAAAAAGGCATGTTGATTAGCAATGGATTATAAATCTACTTCTGAAAATACCAGACATGGCTTGAAGAACAGATGAACCATTCATCATTGCAGTCAAGTGTTTGTTCATTTTTCATCATTCAAAACATTTTCTGTCTTTTTATTCAGTCACATTGATGGCTGGATGGCTTAGTTTATATTAGGAATTTCAGGAGTGTCATGAGTTCTGTTACTTCTGTGATCCATATGTGGAGTTTCTGCGTGAGGGTGACCTCAGGCTTCCAGTACAAATGAAACTGATATTACATGCATTTAGCACTCGAGAAATAATACTTCTCTCAGAAGAAATTTGAAGTAGACACATAATCATCCATGTTATTCTCCAATGTTCAGGAGTTTTTTTTTTTTTCGCAAAAAACACTCTGATGTGCCAAGCCACCAGAACCAAGCCTAACTGTATTGTTGCATCCCTACAAAGAATACTGTCTACTTTCCTGTTATTAGTACTGTAACTGATATTATTGTAGTGGGGTTAGGTGGCTTAGGTTTTATTGTAAATTTAATTTGCAAGAGCTACGTCACAATTCAAGGATTAACGTTCAAGAGCTCCCTTATCGGTTCTGTTTTCAATACCGGAGAATAAAAGATACATTCTTAGATGTTTTGTTAGTACATGTTATCTTACACATTTTATCTCCCCAACAGATTAATTTAAAATAAGTTTATAATGCATGTTCACTATTCCCAATTCAGAAGACTGCACACACAGACTACGTCTCTGAATGCTTCTCATACTCCCTCCTCTCTGCCCCATGCGGTGCAAATCCTGAGTCGTGGACGAGCCGTATACAGTTGCCGCATTCACGCAGCTGGTTTCGTAATACTCGGTTATATTCGCTTGTGGCCCTGCACCTCTCCTTGAGCGCATCTGGCAGTATGGATGAGGCTTGACGCACGTGCGCAAACTGCGTCGACTTTTGCCTGGCTCCGCGTTTAAAACGAATGTAAATTCTAACTGCTTGCTAATATCACATGAATGAAAAGAAAAATTCAGCACATTTTCCACTTGTTCTTAAAATCCAAAATCCAATGTAACAAATGTAATACTTTAATAATTGACTAAAGAAATAGTTCTTTATAAAAAATAAACAAATATTTCCAGTGAAATTCAGTAAGTTCATTCTGTAAAAGTAGTTATACCATTACAATCTTACAAAAATATATATAGAACCCCTCCCAAAACACAATTGAAAATGTATTGAATTTCAGGGTTATAATGGGAATTCTATTGGTTTTAATGTAAACTAAAATGGTGTCTATTTGATGGATTCTATTGGTGGGATGTAATATGGCAGTTGGCAACCAATAGAACAACAGCAATTCCTATTGGAATAATTCCTAAAACAAAAAAGAATTTTGTAACCGTTTAAATGGAAACTAAGATTTTTTTTTTTATTAATATTTTTTTTATAAAAGCAGGGTAATGATACTCAAACGTTGTTGCACATTATTTACAATATTGAGCTGAAGCTTGACTTTGCAAATTTAAAATAGCAAATCAAATCGCAATTGCACAAAATTGCACAGCCCTACAGCCTGCATAAAGTAGCTGTGATTTTTCACTGTTGTGACTTGCATAAAAAGTTGAACGACAGTCACTGCCTTCAGTCACCACTCCAAGCACCCCCCACCATTCTATTCTACTTTTGCCAAACCCATAGACAACATCATGACAAAAAAGCTGCACTCAAGCACACCACAAAGAGTGCAGTTGACGGCAAATTAACATGTGCGTTCTGCGCATGCGTGAGAGGAACGAGCTGTCCATATCAGCCACTGTTAATAGTATATATTCGTCATTCAAAAGGAGAAACTGAATCAAAGATATAGGAGATAAGCGCAGCTATACAAAATGTAAACAAAACCGTGGTTGTTTATCATTTTGAAAATCACTAGTTGATAACTTTAATAATTTTAAGCGGCTCATGTGAAAACATTTGTGTATAAGAATGAATGGGAAAGATCACGTAACGTTTAAACTGCCTTTTGTCTGTAACGCCTATATATAGGTGCTTGTTTTGTTGTACCTATAGAGTAGTACTGCATCCTTTATATATCCAAAAAGTCTTTAGTTTTATATTTATAAAAGATAAAAACAGCTTTCTGATTCTCTCCAGAAAAAGCAGAGCTCCTGGAGGCGTGCCATGGGCGGAGCTATGATACTGATGTTTCGTGTTGTTTCCATTAACATATATTCACTTATGTGCTGTGATTTCCAACAAAAGACAGAAATCTGATGCAATTTTACTTACATGAATGGGGTCTTTTATCACTGGGATCGCTCCATGTGTCAAATCAGTGTCGGACCTGGCCTTGTTTATAAAACATTATTCACTCAAATGACCAGAACACACAAACGCACTTGATGCACTCTGTTACTGCCCCAGAAAAACAAACTGCATCCACTGTTCATGTAACCCTGGGTTCTTTGGGAAGCTGAACACGGTAAAAACGCACTTAATTTGGAGACGTTCTTGAACAAATCCAGCACTGGCGACTATTTCCCGATGAAGTGCGTTTATATGCAAGATCTCACTCTCCTCTGGTCAACGTGTGCGCAGGTGGGCTTTTCCGAGAGAAATGCTCATGTAAGGAGTTACACTCTCGTCTACGTCATTGAATCCATGATCGAAAAAAAACAGCCCAAACTTGTACCAACCCGGAAGTAAGATTTTCAGCACAGAAATTCTCAGTCATTCTTCTAAATTATGAGTGGAACACACCAAACAAATTAGCCTAACCATTGTTTACCGTCGGCACAACATTGGCCAACCATCAGCTTGGTGTATCCCGGCATTTACATACATTAGAATCTGCACTGGATTGAATGGGCCGTCTCCAGTTTCTCTTTTGTTTTGCTGCCTCCAGCTAGCGCGGTGACGTTGGCAAACACTAGTTAGCTGTGATTGGCCTTGTTGTGCATCACTCAACAACAGGCCAATCAGAAGAGGGCCTCATGAATATTAGAAAGGCAAAAATCGACCTGTTCTCAAGCAGACCCATTGAGAAAGGAGCTGTAAAAATATATTGAGATGGTTTTTGATACTTATACCGCAAATATATATTGTTAAGGACATCAAAACCTAAAAAAACTCCAGAAAGGTGTACATCATGTGACCTTTAATTTAAAGGTTATTATAATTATTTTAAAAATATATATATATATGTGTGTGTCCTCCACTGTCGGTTTGTGGCTTTTTTTTTTTAAGTATCGCTTGTTTGTTCTGCAGATAAAGCAGCGGCTGATGCTAATGCAGCTGCATGGGCAGCCTATTATTCTCAGTACCAACAGCAGCCCCAGGGCCCCATGACACCAACTTCTGCAGCCCCTGGCACAACCCAAACCAACGGACAAGGTACAATTATTAGTAGTAGTATTTAAAAAACTGTCAACCTCCCTTCACTCTAGATCTACTGTTGTCTGTTGCACAGTAGTACTTAGTAGCCTTTCAGTGTAGCCATCACTGCACAGTACAGTGTTGTCTTTCTATTAGTTTTATACGTTGTTCTGGGATGGCCATTTTTGACTAGCATTCATGGACAGGGCATTTTCTGAGACACTCGACCTGTTTGTGCAAAGTGCACCACCTAGCTAGGTGGAGGACTTTCTGCAGCCTTAGAAAGAATGGTTCTCAATTTCTAAAATTGTACCATTTTTAACAGGTGACCCGCAAGCTCCAGGTCAAAGTGGACAGGCAGATTACACCAAGGCCTGGGAGGAATATTACAAGAAATTGGGTATAAATATCTTGCCAAATGTAGCTTGAGGTTATTTTCTTTGAGAGATCAGGTTAAATAGCAGCAGGGCTTGAATAGCCAATCAGTCTAGCGGGGTATATTAGTGGCCGAGTTTTGTCTCTGGTGCTTGTCCACAGAAATATTGGTCTCAAACCCTGCTGTTCAGAATGAGGAGCTGTAGTGTCTCAGATAGAATAGGATTACCACAAACTGGAAAAAATCTGAAAAACTGGAATGAGATTATACTGGTCAGTTTTGTATATGTAATGAATACATATGTACACATTCTCAAATTTGTGCCTGAGTTTACGGTTTCATTGTAATTGTAAATATGATATTTTAATGCTAACTAAATTTGTTTTAATTGAACAGTTATTTTAATGTTAGTATAAAAAAAAATTGGTGGTAGACTTTTAGTATAGTTGCATGTTTTTGTCAGTAATTAATTGTAATTGTTATGTTTTAGCTCTTGATTAATGTCTGTTTAATCTCGTCTCTTCAGGTCAAGGTCAGCCTCAGCAGGACTACACAAAGGCATGGGAAGAGTACTATAAGAAACAAGGTAAGATATGGTAGATGCTTTGTTTTCTAAGTTTTGGGCAGCTGCAGCTCTTTCACAGTCCTCTGCAGTAGAGCTGCTGTGGTCTCGGGCTGCCCTAGAGTAAATTAGCGGGTTTCTGTCCCGCCACTCGGAGGTAGTGTGGCCGGGGTCGTTCCCCCTCTTACAAACATTGTCATGGAGTATTTTATCCTAAAATGTTGTATTAAGTAGTGGTTTACAACACTGCCAGACTCTTTTTCTGCTTGACCTTCCATCTGTAATGCTTTGGGTTTGATTTAATCTCAGGTCAAGCTGCGCCTCAGGCAGCTGCAGCGACGGCGTCTCAACCAGGAGGTCAGCCAGATTACAGTGCAGCGTGGGCAGAATACTACCGCCAGCAGGCAGCGTACTATGGCCAAGGTGCCCCTCAGGCAATGGGAGCTGCACCCCAGGCTCAGCAGGTACACCTCCGCTAATGCACTGCTCTGTCTCTTGCACTCTACACCTTTTTTTTGCTTCTAACATTTACTTTCACAGGTTCAGCAGGTTTCCAGATGAGTCATCGATACAACACAACCTAACTCTTTCCTCCTCAAACAGGCTTCTCTTTTTTGGGGGGGTGGGGGGTGTTGAATAAATGTTTCTGTTCTTAACATGTTGTGTATTTCTTATGTATTTCTTCTGCACAGGGCCAGTAATGTGAAGTGGACATAAAGTAAATGCTACATTGTCAGAAAAAACCTTTGTTAAATGTTTGGATGCAGACGCCGTGATGAAGATCTTAATTTCATTGGTTTGAGTGTTTAAGCTAGATCGCAGACCAGCTCTAAAGTCAAGTATAAATATATATATATTTTTTCCTTTCTGTTTTGCCACTCTTGTAAATGAACGGTTTGTTTTTAGTCGGGTAATATTGGTCATTCCAGCTTCTGTATCTCCTGTATCTCATGTAGTTTTGAGACTAATTAATAGTCATTTTCTTGTAAATCATCTCCGTTCTAAAATGATATGCCTGTTGTGTTTTGCAATAAAACAATGAAACCTCCTGTGTTGGTAAGTGGGGTGTAACAGTGGGGAATGTTCTGTGAAAATTTCATTTCATGTTTTGGGACCGGGTTGGGGGAGTGGTATGCAAATTTACAAAAATGCTCTTTCCTTTTTATTTAATTTTTTTTCAACTGTCTTTATTGCCCTGAATTTTTCTTTTGATTCCTGGTTTGTTTAAAAATCTCGATCATTGATCATTTGACATTGCTTGTTTAACAAATGGACAGCTCTGTTTTTATTCTGCGTTTTTTGACTGGTCATTGCTGTGGATGTAGGTGTAGGCAGGTTATCTAAGGCAAGGTGGCTTGGTGTTGGCAAGGTATGTGACTCATGCAATAACTCTTCAGTGCTGTAGTGTTGCTCATTCTTGTACTGCATTTTACCTGGTGTGTTGAGGTAGTTTGCACTGTTAATGAGAGACATTTCCTCCCTCACAGGCGAGATTAGGAAGGTGGTAAGCAAGTATGCGTCTTTACATAAACTATTGCTTTTTATATTGTGACTGCAATCATGTTGCAAGTATTTTAGTTTGTTCTCCAAGTTTGCTGCTTTTTTACAGGGCAGGTCAAGTATTCTGATCAACAGTTATGTCTTGCGAAATTATTTGTCCCACATCCTATATTTTGTATGTCTAAAATCCAAAAATCGTGTATATATATTTATATCAATAATGCTGCCATTTTAAAAACATTTTGATACAATTAAAAATAGCTTGAGAATGCAAACGTCGACTACTTTTTCTGCCCATTGTCTGTTAGCATTCCTCCAATATAGGCCTATAGGTTTTTGGAGACTCTGGCCTCCTACACCAGTGATATGAGCTCTCCACTGTAAGTACAAAATGTACATGACTTAACGGGCCAATTTGATTTTTTTCCTCCTGTCAATGCATTCTTTGACTGAATGAAACGCAATGTATTTAAATCTCTAAATGTTCAAATGCCCTTTTTTGGGGTAAGTATGTCAGGGGTGTAATTTTGTTTTGACATGTTTAAGACAATGACCTGACCCTTTTTCTCTTTGGATAATCTTTGGATAAACTAAACAGCATTGTGTGATATTTAAAAATTGAGTCGTTGCTATGTTGACACTGCTTTAGTCATTTAGGTCTTCTCTCGGACTTATAATATGAAACTGCTAACTATATCACTGTTTTTTAATCAGTCACTGTAGAAACAGCATCTTTTTCCATCTGCCAATGTGTGGTTTAACATTGAATAGACCTGGAAATTGTCTGTCTTGTGATTTGTCAAGTATTTATACTGCATAGCCCATAACTACCATCAACCAATTGCCTCTTACAAATACTGATTAGTTTTAATGTCCGGTTTCTGACCTGTTTGTGATTTAAGGTCATTGAGGCTGTAAATTTGATGCTATGACGATTTTTGGCTGTTCATTAGTGAGCAGTGCATTGTCTAATCTTGCAGTGTCATCTCTGACCTTGCACCTTAGGTTCTTCAGCAATAACACAGGTAAGAGTATCCTAAGAAATCAAAACGATTGAGCCTGTGATCTAGTGTAATGCCTTTCACCTTAAAAACCGAGGTCAATATGTGCTGCTGTTTTAATGAAGGATGTCTCTAATAGGAGATAAACTGACGTATGCCACAATCGTCATAATTTAGATATGTCGGAAGTATGTTTATTTTATTTTTTTCCATATAAATTGCATGAGATTGACCTGTAGTTAACAAATGTTTTCCCTCTATGGAGATCTAACTAGGATTATCCTGTTTACTTTTTTACTAATTGAAACCAATTTGATTTTGATTTGATTGCTTAATTGTTAGCTTCTGGTAAGTCTTCAGTCTGGTCCTCTTCTACTGTTACACAATGCATGCAGATGTGAAATGATCCAGAGTTAGCCCTATGAATGCATTCACTGATAACTGACGTATACTTGTATGTATGCTCATGTCATTGGTTCATTGGTTTGCAGCTTTCTTGTTGCCCCTCTGTAGTGCTAATGTTTGTCCCACATTGCTGCCTTCATTCTCACTCACAGTGTTGAAGATGCTGCAGGCGTAGTTCGTAGAAATCAGGTCCTGAGCTAGTTTGTCCTTAAGGAGGAATCCTTTGAGTCTGTGTCTCCACTGAACGTAGACTGTTCAAAGGCTCCAATTATAAGGTAAAAATATCACAAGGAATCTGTCAATGTTACTGTTAGTTTAGGGTAATGCCAGTTAGTTTTGATTATATGTGGCAATGTCTCTGTATTATTGGTTATCTGATGGTTCTATGAAATGTTTTTGAGTACATGCTTTGCCTTTTAAGTGTAGTCATCAGTGCTGTACAGGTGGATCATGACCAGGAACTTTTTTTTTTTTTTTTTTTTTCTTCAAATACATTTGCTAGACTGGTTTTTGTCAGTTAAACGAGAGTTGATTTAAACAAAGTGTTTATCTACTGCTGCATATCTATTTGTATGCATGCAAGATGTTTCCTTTTGAGCAAATTGTTCACAACAGAATTCGTGGGGGTCTTAAAACGAAGAGAAAATCGGAGGCTATCTGAGAAATTTGGAGCATGCCTTTGAGGTAAAACTATCATGAACTGTTAGTTGTTGAATGTACTTTTTGATGTTGGTCTGAAATGTTGAAGATTGTTGCCATTGTCATCAATAAAATTGTAATCACTAAAATTGTTTTTTGAGGTTTTTATTTAGCAGTGTTAAATCTAATTCATACTTGTGTACTAGCTAAACATGTTTATGAACAAAATGCAGCTTTAATCCCAAAGAACATTACAAAAAACATCAATTGTTTGAGCTTTAATAGATCATGTAATGACTTAAATTTAGAACAGCCAGCTGTTTCATGTATTCTAACTGTTGGGAAGTCTAAACTGAATTCATGGCTAGTGTTAAATTAATTCCCATAAATGTTCTGAGACTCTTAAGTGACCTACATGAAGACATTTGGTTTAAAAACCTCGAGAATAAACTTTTGTTTTCAGAACTATGAAAATACTCATACTTAAAACACAGTCTCAAAACAAGTACCCAAAAATTTTGATCATTCATTGAGCATATCACTCAAGTATAAAAATTAAAGCTACTGGAATACCACATGGAAGGCATATAAAATATACATCTCTTTCTGTTCTTACCCACTTCATTTTAAACAGTAGACAAACTTTATAATTCATTGACATGGCACTAATAACAACTTGAAAGACAAGAGTCATGACGTACAGTGGACTCCGCAGCTGTAGGTAACCATGAAAATGTGGAGGGTATGACAGACAGATGTAGCTCACTGAACCTGTGCTTCCATCAACGCACTGGGTACCAGGTGCAAAGGTGTGCCACTACAGCAGTTTAGGTGATGGATCATGTCAGTGCCCAGATAGGCAAGAAGCAGTTCAGAGCGTTGGTGAAGCAAGTGCAGGATGTCCTCAGCCAAAGTGTCCAGACTACAGTAACGTACTTTATCCAGATCAAAAATGTCCTTCATGAAGAACAGCACCTGTTCCTGTGGACAAAAGACCGTTTTATTACTGTACGACTACATTCAACAAATCTGACATTGAAGACATTTGGTGAAGATTATACCTTTGTCTAACAGACCCCTGATCATCAGTATAAAGTTATGGAGAACACAGTCTTATTCTAGCCTACTAAGGGTTCCTCAAATCCAGCCATGGAGGGCCCTGCAGAATTCAATCTCTACTCAGACAAACCTTAGCAAGCTAATCAACTTAAATCAAGGTCTTCAGAGTTACTAATGAAGTTTTATCAGGGTTTGGGCTATACTCTGCAAGACAGTGGAACTCCAGGGTATGGTTGAGCCCTTCAAAATGGAATGCAGCAGAATGAAGCTTTTCAGGGTTACTAGTTAACTTCTAGGTTGGAGCAGGAAGTTGGCCCTCCTACAGCAAGATCGAACACCCTACTTTCATCAAAAAAGACCCCCTCCTGACCAGGGGTGCCCAAACATTTGTCTGGAGGGCCAACATCCTACAGAGTTTAGCATCAGCCAGCTTCAACACACTTGCCTGGAAGTTTCTATTGAGTCTGAAGACCTTGATTAGTTGGTTCAGGGGTGCTTAAATAGGATTGGAGCTAACCTCTGCAGGACAGTGGCACTCCACAGGTTTGGATACCCTTGCTCTGGACCAAGGATATCCAATTCTATGGAGATTAGCTTTAACCCTAATTAGACACAACAGAAGCAGCTACTTAGGATTTTCAAGTTTACCAGAAACTTCAGGGCGGGTGTGTTGGATTGGGTTTGAGGAAACTCTACAGGAAAGTGGTCATCTGGAAACAGGATAGGACTCCCAGGACAAACCATGGTCTTTTTCAGTTGTGCAAAAGTTCATGGACAAGTACTAGCCCTTGTACCGTAGGCATGCCATCCGAGACTGACATGCAGATACAGAGGTCATCAAATTACAGCTTACCTTGAAATAGCAGCAGAAATCATGCAGGGAACTTTTAGGGCCTAGAAACCCCCAGGCCAAGACAGGACTTATGTGTTCACACACTGCATAGAAATGCACGATGAAACCATCTTGAACCTAAACACACAAAATTAAATATTATAAAAAAAAATATCTTTCTGGCTGTTTGGAGAGATTAAAATATTCTAATCTCTACAGCAATCAAAACGTTTACATTTCCCACAATACCTTCATATGTTGCCTCTTCTGTTTCAGAACAGACCAACAACTTGATGCAACAGCCTATGATAGGAAAATACAACTTTATTAAATATCAGTGTAACCGGAATGTAATTTTGTTGAGGTTAGATCAAATGTTGGTGATTCTGTACGCACCGTTTCTTTGAAAGAGTTGTTGAGCCAACGATTGTTGACCACATTTTGAATGGATATAGGTGGATTCTCAAGATCCTCAAATGAGTCCATAAGGATGAAGTCAAGAACAATGTCATAGAAGTTCAGATGTTTAACCTGAAGAGAAAAAGCACAAACCTTAAACAACAAAGTTAATGTCTTTAAACTTGAATACGGTTTAATATCCAGGACCAGTCTTGTATCTGTATAACAAGAGATGTCTCACCCCTCTTGAAGAAAGCTCCATCTCCGTGTTCTCCCAATGGTCCGTTTGCTCCAGAAAGCAGATCATTTCTTCAAACACCTCCTCAAATCTCTTTGGGCTCTTCAAACCACACAACAGGTCAGTTGGGTTGGGGACACTTCATGTGGAACCACATGGTAGAGAGAAAGAACACTCACCTTCCTTGCTTTGACTATAATCGAAGACAGTATCTTCTTTCCTGTATCAGCCAGAAATGCTCTGGTGGCTCTTTCACATAAGATGACCTGAATTAAAATACAATGTACAGTTAAATTTTTTTCCCCAAACAGGCCCCATTCCAAATGACTCACTTCATGTACTTTGCAGTCTTGCAGGCTTAATGGACACATGTGCATGCCCAACATAATATAAGATCAGGCCCTTTCTATTAGAACATGCTATACTACTCCTAGTTCAATCTCTTGTTTTGTCCAGGCTGGACTTTTGCAACACTCTCTTGGCAGGTCTTTTTTAACCAGTTCTATCAAACCTCTACAACTAATCCAGTATGCGGCTGCAAAATTAGTCTTTAGCACATATCACACCTCTGTTCATCAGTTTGCACTGGATATCAACACTTACACTTTGTTGATTTGATTGGTTCTATTGTCCTCATGTAAGTCTATTGTCCTCATGTAAGTCCATTTGAATAAAAGCATCTGCTAAATGCTTAAAGCTGCAGTCTGTAACTTTTGACGCTCTAGCGGTTAACAAACAGAACTGCTTGCGTCTTGCGGAAGAACATTGTAGCCGGAACTACTTCTCTCTGTTTATGTCAATGAAGAATCACAAAGGTACTGGGTTACTCCACTGCGGTACCCCCGAAGCAATCTAAACTAGTCCGAATATAAACACTTATTATAGATGTACCCTAATGATTCAGGACAGGCTAAAAACATGGTTTGGAAAATGGATTCATGGTGTACTCGCTTATTATATACATTTTGTAAATCTTGAACACAAAAAAAAAGTTACGGACCGCAGCTCTGATTGGTTGTTTCTTACCGGGAGCGGATGAATTTCTGCAAATGGCAATAGGATCACTGGGAGGAGCCAGAGGAGCTTGATTTTTTTCACAGATTATCTGGCTCATATTCTACTGTCAGGACATGACAGGTTTCACATATACATTTTTACAAAAGTTACCTACTTCAGCTTTAAATGCACAGCAGACTTCAACCCTAAAGTTAAAGCATCTTAACGTTATAAAAGAGTGGATTTGAAGGAAGACCAATGTCAACAAGTCTGCAGTTTTCCTGCGGAATTGGGCTACTTTTATTTTACACTTTTTATTTAGCAAACCCCATCCCCTCAGAATGAAGTATGTTTTTGAGGACCTGCTGGGCTAATTTTGTTACGCAGACCTTGCAACCCTGAGGAGGAATTATGAGGGTTTATGGTGCCATGTGGAACGGGACTACAGAGTAAATTAATCTGTCCAATGCAACGCCATTAACATAGACTGTCGATTAAACATGATGAATTAAACAAATGCAATACCACCCCAAACCCCAATCAGGACATAAGAAAGAAATAATTTACCTGACATGCCTGCCGTATACAGTGCAGCTTTGCCAGGAAGTCTGTGTCTCCAAGACATTCAAGCATTTCAGTTCTGTTGTTTAAAAAAAAAGACCAGTGAACAACACAAAGCATATCGACCTAATATAGTATCAGCTCTGTGCATTATTTTTTAAATTTGAGCAAACATACCCTTACCTATAAAATAGATCCGTTCATACTCTCAAATCAGTTTGGATAAGCCACATTCAAATATCCAATCCCTGACATACTCGACTCACCTTAGCACTCGGCAGGAGATCTTTCCTTCCTCAGCCATCTGCAGGGCGTCCTCATAGAAGGGGTGATGACACAGTGACTCCAGGGCATGGGCACTTCTCATCTCTCTGTGCTCAGTTAACTGAAACAATATGCTAAATTTAAGAAAACATTTCTCATACCTTCTGTTTCTGTTACACAGGTTGCACAAAGACTTCCCTCTCACCTCTGCAGCAGAGACGAAGGAATCTGTTGAGGCGATACTGATTGAATCTCTCAGACAGGTGTCCTCCAAGTCCTCCCGCACGGAGAGATCCATGTGCTTGTCTGCACAAATGAGGGAAGATTAGATTGAAGTGCCCTTATCTCGTATAGGTGAGCGAACTGGTCTAATTCCAAAACAGCAGACTGCATAAACCGATTCAGGACAAATGAGTTAATGGGGTTTGCATGTGGATGGGTGTGAATCGAGTGCCATGTGCTCTGAGGAGTGGGTAAGAGATAGACTCGTAAACAGTTGTAAGGTTGGCCCATGACCAGCTTCTTTATTTAGATACAGAACATGAGCGGAGTAATGAGACCTCAGTAAACAGAACACGCAAAGCTGCACATCTACAGTGTCTGGTTCTCTGTTTGATTTAGAACTTAAAATATGAACAGTTAGTAATTTATTCACCCTCACACTGTTTCAAATGTATGTGACTGACTTTTTTTCTGCAGAACAGTTTTTGGTCCAACTGATGTTCACTGTATGGACTAATAGAACAAAAAAAAAAAAAAACTTCTTCAAAACATCTGGTGTGTTCCACAGCAGAATGAAAGTGACAGGTTTGCATGAAGAAAACCAAGTTACTGGCCACAGTCGGTTTACACCTGCAGCCAGTTATCATCTAAATGGCTTTAATTGATCTATTCATTGCTTGAATATACAAATGAGTTCAATTCCAGACCCAAAGACCCTTGGACTGGGAATGCAGTATTGTTTTTACTTAGTGTTTATTCAGTGCACTTACAGTGTTTTTTTCCTTACACAAGGCAGGCTTCTAATGTCCTTGCGGTCTCAAGTGGTCTGTTGTTCATGTGTTTATTGTTTGACTGGGAAAAAAAAAATGGACCAGACCAGTGATGCCAAAAATATTCAAGGTGCATGTGCGAGCTGACTGTACACAGTAAATGCTGTTAGAAAAATTTGGCATTGCACGTAGTATGCTGAAACTTGATGGCTAGATATAGATGGCTAATTTAATTCCACAATCATTTGCTGTTGTGTGTGCTATTTGTTATAAGAAATCTTTGGGACACTTTAGTCTCTTATCTGTAATTTTTTTCCGTGCAATACATTCTTGACAAGTATAAATTCTGCCTACAAACTTTAAACAGCCATAGTTCTTAGACTATTATCATTATTTTTTACATATGAAACCAGTATAAATTACGGTTTAAATATTTAAAAATACAAATTAATTGAACAACAATGCGTCAACCTGTCACTCGTGAATTAAAAGTCAATTTTTTAGAGTAGAGTTACAGTGCACAGAGCCAATCCTAGTGATAAATATTACATGCGAACATTCATTCACTTCCACTTACTCATCTATTGATGTATCTTTAGTTTACCGCTCACCGCTTATAGGATGTGTTGAAGGGTCTGTCATTTCCAGTGCTCCCTCAAACTCCTCCTGGAGCCGATATGCTCTCTGTAACAGGGACTCCAGCTTTCGAATGAAATCTACACTGATGATGTCCTAATAAAGAATCAAATTTATCATTAGAACAGTTTGTTTTAAGAGCATGGAGATTCATCTTAGAAAACATGGCTAAACTGGGCCCAAACATTAACATTTGGTTTACATTTAACAGTATTAACCAGTTCAAAAAACATTTAAACAGTTCAACAATAAGTTAACTTGTATAAAAATTTAGACACCGTATTCTGTTTTGCTCATCTTTTCCAGAGAAAGGCAGTGCCTGAGCGCACGCAGTGATCACACTCTCTCTTTTGTTTGTGGTCTATGTTAACAGTTCTGTTTAATACGAATAGAAGTCTGTCTAATAATCAGATGGTTAAAAGAATTAATGTATACAAAAAGTATTCTAAAGATTGCTTTCTATTTTATTAGTAATAGACAGGCAATTCTAATACTTTCTCGTTTGCCATCAGCATTAAGCAAATACGCATTTATATAATTTAAACAAATCTTTGAATGACTAATGAATATTTAATTTCACAAACCTTGTGGAGTGTGCATTTTTATCCTGTATGATCGTGATGGTCGGTCCGTGTGAATTGAATGCTTTAAACGTGATTTCCAATTATGCTGCTCTTTATGCATTTGCCCACAGTAATAGTCATGTCAATTTCTCTGTGTGCTGTATGAAAATGAGTGTAACCTTAGCTTTATTTGAAAAATATGATTCCTAATGCACACAAACTTCCCAGAATACTGAGTGCCCTGTTGATTACAGTTGTTACTTCCTTTTTAATTATATTTTTATTAAATATTTATTTTTTGAAAAAAATACTGCGTCATCTCAAGTAGAAGTAGGTTTATTTTGCACATTTATTTTATAATCCATTGTCAAATGATTTAAAATTCTTAAATATGAATAAAAAATTATGTTTATTTTCCAAGATATCGGCATCGGCTGTGAAAACAAAAAACGGTCGACCACTATTAAGACCTATTGGCGGTTTTATAATTTTTTTTTTCAATATTCATCTATAAAAACAAACAAACATTAATACCCATACATTATTTATGCACCACTGAATTTAAATATTTAAAAAATATAAATATTAAAAAAAGATTTTAATGATCTTTTAGGGGGCAAATTCTCAACCAAACCTTTATATGTGATTTATTTTGTGATTTATTGGCACATCATATAATTAATTATATTATACATTTAAATAGCTTGACAGCCCTAGTTACCATATTATATTCCTTTATTATTGGAACTCATAAACACGTTGGTTTAACGGGGCAAATAGTTTTACAGTTTACAGCACTTTGTTACTCTTCTAGTTATTTACCAATAGCAGCTAATGAAGTCACACATTCACTGAAAATAACATACTTCCGCTTTGCAAAATGAGGAATATCTCCCGTTCCTACTGAGGACTACAGTGGTTGGCTAGTAATACCTCCATGCTTTCTTCTGCAATGGCATCTCCAGCTCCCAGCTTCACGGATGCACAACTTTCCTCATCTTCCGCTTGCCTGCTGCGGAACGTTAGCGCCTGTTCCCAGCGCCGCAGAGCCTCCTCGAACAACTCCATTCCTGTAGGTGAGACATCAATTCAACATGTGGAACTTTCTGTAGATGAATGCACACATCAGATTTAAATTGTTTCAAGACATTATCAAATGTTTGTACACAAATTATGCTTAAAATTGAACAATGCTTTCCAGCATGAATACATTTAAGTAAAATGTTAATTTTTTTTTGTTTATATATACACACACATATATATACATACATATATATAAATATACATTATATATATATATATATATATATATATATATATATATATATATATATATATATATATATATATATATATTAAAAAAGTAAATATTTTCAAAATATATGTGTATATTTATATATACATAAATATAGTAATACAGTACACAGACATATGTAAAAAATCTTTTACTTTGGATGCGAATAATTGCGATGAATCATTTGACGGCACTAATAATGTTTCTATTTTATCTTCTTGCTTTCTTTTTATTATATATATATATATAATAAAAAAATATTTTAAAAAAACTATGTGTGCCTCGTTAAACTAATCGAGACTTGTCACAGCACTTACCGTATTTTTTTTCCTCTTGGTTCATGTCAAATTAATTATGATAAATAAGTCGCACATGACTATAAATCGCAGGACCAGCCAAACTATGAAAAAAAGTGTGACTTATAGTCCGGAAAATACAGTAAATATTATTGCTCTTCTGTTGGTTCTGACTGCTTCTATATATTCCTCATTTGTAAGTCACTTTGGATAGAATCCTCTGCCAAAAATAAATATAAATGTAATGTAAGATGAGTTTTTTTACCCATCAGGTAGAGGTTCTCTGGAGTTGTGACAGGGATATTGAGCACATTACAGACGTCACTGTCATCTCCTGCTCCGTCCCAGCAACTGGAGCCATTAGCACAGGTGGAGCTACTGGAGGAGTGCCTGCTCCTCACCTGAGAAGAGATTTCAACATCGCAGTTTCGCAGTAAAGCACTCACTTGACAAGACTGCTGAAGTCACAGATATAATATACAACTAACTAAAGATGATGACAATAAAACAAGTTGCTTACGGAGGCCAGGCTCAGCAGGGAGCCCGAAAGCTTGCTGTACAGGCTACCACTGGACACCACATTACACGAGTAGCCGTTCTTTGAGCGCAGAGGGAGATTTTGACACTCAAAACCTGAGAAAAAAAATAAAGCCAGTGTATCAATACATAATGGTAGTTATATTTTATTTCATTTTATTCATTTCTTTTAAAATAATGTTACTGAACCCAAATGTTTGAATAGTGTAGTAGCACACTATACATTTTCTCATAAAACGATTTCAACTGTAATAATACTCCTTGTTGTTTAAAGGTGATTTGCGATCGGTTTTTACCTTTTTTCAGTGGGACAGTGTTGAGGAACTCGAACGTTTCCTGTTCTACAGGCGAACCGGCTTTTTTCTTGCCCTTCCTCCTCCTGAAGCGCCGGGCGAGGTAGATAAGGGAGATCGCGCCGAAGGCAGTGGCGGCAAAGAGCTTCTTGGTGCTGGTGCTCAGACTCACCTGCTCAGTGAGAGAATGGAGAGACATAAGACAACGTTTAACTGTAGATCCAGCGCTCAACTCAAGGCACAGAGATGGAGTGAGAACTGCCGTTAAGAGAGGGTGAGACAGTCAGACGGGGTGACAGCAGGGATTACATGACTGGAACTGACAGCCTGGCATTTAGCTGGGCGTACGGTGATTGGCTTGAGCGATCTGATCTACTGAGCAAGTTTAAGCTAATCGCAGGCACAACATTTATGAGAAGACACATAATACCATCCACTAGTGTCTGTGAGAATGACCTAAACATTGTTAATGAGCAACACTTTCCTCAATTCATGTCCTCCATTAAAAAACAAGAAGAACTCTATACATGACACCATGTAACACGTAGAACAACAGTGCCTATTATTAGCAAACAGCGTCGACTTATTTATCCTAGCTGCTACATGAAGCACAGCTACACATGACACAGCTTTTCCTAATTTGGCACCGAATAATGAAACTGAGAACACTTTTCTAGAGCTTGACCATTTCTGGTTGCCTATACAGGTACCAAAGCTTTTGTGTTTCCCAGTAGAAAGCCACACCAAAAAGGAATGGAAAACGATCTCTTTGAAGGAATCGGTTTTAAGACATAAGCTTGCAGGCGAGAATAGCAATGCCACCTGTGCTCTGCTAATACCAGTCTATGGCTAAAACCCATCTTCTCCATGGCAGTGAGCTCAGTGCATGCAACACACATATCCCAGCATTCAAATATCAATCAGACACAGCTGTGAAATCCATAAAACATAAGTTATGTTTTATGGATTTCACAGCTGTGTCTGATTGATATAGATGATAGTTATTAACTAAACTGCTCAAAATGGAGATCAAAACAATGGGAATTTGGTGAAAAGCCGAATAGAAGACCATAAGCAAAAACTAGGTTGTGGATTTTCAAACTTATTACTAATAAAAACACACACAAAAAAAACTTTAAGAATTAATACATTCATTGAATATTTTTTACAGCTTAAAAGCTAAAAATGTATCTGTATATAAGTCTTTAACATTGAGGTCTACAGAGACTTGCATATGTTTTATATATATATAGTACAGACCAAAAGTTTGGAAACATTACTATTTTTAATGTTTTTGTAAGAAGTTTCTTCTGCTTATCAAGCCTGCATTTATTTAATCAAAAATACAGAAACAAATGTAATATTGTGACACATTATTACAATTTAAAATTATTGTTTTTAAATGTATTATACTTAAAATTATCGCTTATTTCTGTGATGCAAAGCTGAATTTTTAAGATCATTATCACATGATCCTTTAAAAATCATTCTAATATGATGATTCATTGTCAAAGTTGGAAACAGTTCTGCTGCTTAATTTTTTTTCAGAACATGTGATACTTTTTTAGGATACTTTGATGAATAAAAAGTAAAAAAAATAAGCTATATTTTTAAAATATAAATATTCTGTAATAAAAATATACACTACTGGTCAGTAATTTGGGGTCAGTAATTTTTTTTTTCTTTCTTTTTTTAAATAAAATCAATACTTTTATTCAGCAAGGATTTGTTCAATTGATAAGTGATAGTAAAGAAAATATATTATTAGAATTTTTTATTTTTTATAAATGCAGTTCTTTTTAACCTTTTATTCATCAAATATATTAGACAGCAGAACTGTTTCCAACACTCATAATAAATCAGAATATTAGAATGATTTCTAAATGATCATGTGATAGACTGGATGTTACATGTGACACTGATGGCTGGAGGAATGATACTGAAAATTCAGCTTTGCATCACAGGAATATATTTTTTTTTAAGTCTATTCAAATAGAAAACTATTATCTTAAGTTGTAATAATATTTCACAATATTACTGTTTTTTCTGTATTTTTGATCAAATAAATACAGGCTTGATGAGCAGAAGAAACTTCTTTCAAAAACATTAAAAATAGTAATGTTTCCAAACTTTTGGTCTGTACTGTATATATATATATATATATATATATATATATATATATATATTGACGATGTGATAAGCTTAGAACACAGTTTACCTGTGGAAGGGAGGAATAGACTGACAGTGGCAAGTCCATAAAGCGCAGAGTGGCCAGCTTCATGGACACCTGTGTGTTTCTAAACAGGTCCTCGGTCATCATCATGCCATAACCCCTCTGGATCTCAACTGCAGCTCATTCTCCACTTCACCAGGCCAACCTAAAAGAAACACACATTACATTTGTTATATCTAGATGCTGAATTAAGGATCATAACATTACGCATCTATCAGTAGGATTGAGCAGCTGACACTGATTAAGAGGGAGCTAGAGACAGACAGGTGGCATGTAAATGACGAGATCCAATTTTTGTTAAAAACACCCAACGATCATGGCCAAAAAAAAAAAAAATGGGACCATGAAAAAATGACCCCCATTTATCCCGTTTCGATCGTTAACTCAAAACTGTTAAACAAATTTATAAAACTCATCATCAGAAATACTGAAGTATTGGTACTGACTGAGATTTATAAACTGAGGGCAACAGATAAAAAAAAAAGTACTGCAATGCTTACATTTACGCTGTATCTACGAGACACACCATTTGTCCTCCATCACTCACTGCGATAACTGAGCTCACGTGGACTCCGCTAACAGACTCCGCGAATCTGGAACTCACTTCCGGTGCCACTGGGACTCCAAAATAAAAGTTCAGGATACTGGCTTTAACTTGTGGAGCGACTCGGCAGGTTAATTCAAAAAAGGATATTTATCTCATCTTTTACTTACTTGCTTTTTTTAAACGAGTGTTTTCCTTGGTTTATATATAAAAAAGGGGTTATTACCGCCAAAGAATACTATAAATTACTAGATGTTTTAATAATCCTTTCAGGTGTAAATTATTGAATTAAAGAATAGTTTCTTTCATTAAAGCAGCAAAGAAAGTGCTATTTTTTATGTCTTTATTATTACAAACCACAGAACAACATAAAAAGGTTACAAACACACTAATAATAAAAAAACAATAACAAAACAACTAATAGCAAAAACAAATGAATAAAAAAATCATTCAAAATATTCAACTGGAAAAAAAAAAAGAAAATAAAAGAAAGGCATTACGTTTAAATTTTAAAGATGCTATACGTTTTTCCATAGCCTATTGCAATAAGCAGTATGAACGAGAGGTTTATTAAGAGTTTTGGTTATTTTTATAACAGTCAAAGTTTTTATTAAGATAAAATACATTATGATATGTTAAATTACATATAAATTATATATAGTAATAATTAATATAGTTATGTAATAATATAATAATAATATGTAAGAAAGTGATCATAATATACGTGTTATAATTCAATGTTTTGAATTTAAATATTTAAATAAATGTAAGCAGTTCTATATTACTAACAATATGACAGCTATGCTTGCTTTCACTGTACAAAAAGACACTGGAATGTTGACATTTTTAGGATGATGATACTAAAAGGTATTTTTTCTGGCTAAAAATATTTTGTACAGCAGGTTTTTTAGCAAGGTTTGATCTTGTTGATAATTCAGAGGCCTAAGAAATGTGATATCTGATGCAGTTGATAAATGGAGGAAATTTACCACAAGAAAGTTTTTGTTTGTATTCTTGTAGCAGATGTCCTCCATTTACCCTGTCACATTTCTTAGGCACAATTTACTACACACACACACACACATATATAATGTAGTATATATACATTGACCAAAATTATAAACGCAACACTTGTTTTACATGATTTTAATTTTTCATGAGCTAAACTCAAAGATCTAAGACTTTTTCTATGAACACAAAAGACCTATTTTTCTCAAATATTGCTCACAAATCTGTCTAAATCTGTGTTAGTGAGCACTTCTCCTTTGCTGAGATAATCCATCCACCTCACAGGTGTGGCATATCAAGATGCTGATTAGACAGCATGATTATTGCACAGGTGTGCCTTAGGCTGGCCACAATAAAAGACCACTCTAAAATGTGCAGTTTTACTCTACTGGGGGGGGGTCTGAAAACCAGTCTGTATTAGCTGTGACCACCATTTGCATCATGCAGTGCAACACATCTCCTTCACATAGAGTTGATCAGGTGGTTGATTGTGGCCAGTGGAATGCTGTTCCACTCCTCTTCAATGGCTGTGCAAAGTTGCTGGATATTGCCAGGAACTGGAATACGCTGTTGTATACGCTGATCCAGAGCATCCCAAACATCCTCAATGGGTGACATGTCCGGTGAGTATGCTGGCCATGCAAGAACTGGGATGTTTTCAGCTTCCAGGAATTGTGTAAAGATCGTTGAAATATGCGGCTGTGCATTTTCATGCTGCAACATGAGGTGATGGTCCTGGATGAATGGCATCTCGTCACTGTATTTCTGTGCATTCAAAATGCCATCAATAAAATGCACTTGTGTTAGTTGTCCATAACATACGCCTACCCATACCATAACTCCACCGCCACCATGGGCCACTTGATCATCAGCAAACGGCTCACCCACACGACACCATACATGCTGTCTGCCATCTGCCCTGTACAGTGAATACCAGAATTCATCCGTGAAGAGAACACCTCTCCAAAGTGCCAGACACCATCGAATGTGAGCATTTGCCCACTCAAGTCGGTAACGATGAAGAACTGCAGTCAGGTGAAGACCCTGATGAGTACAACAAGCAGCAGATGAGCTTCCCTGAGATGGTCTCTGGCAGTCTGTGCAGAAATTCGTTGGTTATGTAAACCGATTGTTGCAGCATCTGTCTGGGTGGCTGGTCTCAGATGTTCTTTGAGGTGAAGATGCTGGATGTGGAGGTCCTAGGCTGGTGTGGTTACATGTGGTCAGTTGTGAGGCTGGTTGGATGTACTGCCAAAGATTGCTTATGGTAGAGAAATGAACATTCAATTCATGGGCAATAGCTCTGGTGGACATTCCTGCAGTCAGCATCCCAATTGCATGCTCCCTCAAAACTATATATATATATATATATATATATATATATATATATATATATATATATATATATATATATATATATATATATATAATATAGCAATTTTTATTTACTGTATTTTTATTTCCTCTTATGTTTGGTATGCAGCACTTTGGTTAGCCCTCATGATGTTATGCGCTATAAATAAAGTATACCTACTTTAATGTATTTTACATCAACGAAATAATTTTACCAAGTCCTAACAGCTCATCTTCTAACGTAATGTACTTGACTCTATGGCCACACGGGGGCGTCTGGGCTGGGATGGATGATGGATCCCGCTCGGTGTCGTCTGTGAGTCGTTCCGCGCGTCCACACTAGGAGGCACCGCCGCTGCCTGTTTCCCACATTCACTCTCAGCACCCCACAACAACCGGAAGAAGCTATTTGAATGTGTCATACCCTTTTACAGTCTATGGTCATGCCATGTAGCACCAGTCTGAAGTTAAAGTGTCCGACGCCAGGCGTTTGATAACCCGCTTTCTGCAAACTGAAGAATACTACAGATATGTAGCGAATAAGACGGAAGACATCTTTAAACCGCCGGTATCTTCATCAGCATATCAGAAGCGATAATATATTCTATTGAAACCGTCGTTGATTTCCCTAGAGGTGAGTTAACGTTAATATTATATCACTGGCTTGGGTGAACCCTGAAACACGGCGTATTAAAAGCTTTTCGTCCAGCTGAGTTCATATGAAACAGTTCTGTTGTAAGTGTTGTGTTGTGATATGCGCTGATGCAGAGTCAGAGCTGTCAGATGATGAGCGGCGCTCTGACTTTAGCTTTAGCCCGCGGCATTCACAGGCCTTGTGTCTGCTCTGCATTCACCGTAAACACCTCATCCAGGGACATTGTGCGGGGATTTTAGCTGTTATAATGGTTTCAATGACTGAAAGACTCATAGTCGTAGGAAAAGCTGTGGAGGAATATGTGCGTGACAGGCTGAAGCTAGTTGCTAAGTATCCTAGCGAAGATTCTGGCTATGCTGACGCGTTACCGGAGTGACGTCACACGCAGCTGTAGCTGCCCATAACGGTCGTTTACTGTATATGTGATTGTACATTACCTCACAATGTACATGATAAATATATTACTAGTAAAAATAATTATCCAGGATAATTATTACTTCAAATTATTATTATCTGGAATTCCCGCACTATTTTAAATACTCTTTTTTTTCTTTTTTATGGTTTCTGATGTGGGATTATGGCCAGGTGACATGCAGGTAAACAAATAAAATAGATATTTATTTATGAGTTTTATTTTGAAATATTTTTTATATTATTATTTAAAAAGAGGGCTGCAAGGGGTCTGTGGAAATGTTTAGAGAAAAAGTGATATGCAATATTAAGTTAATTAGTAAATGCAATTAAATTTACAATTAAAATAAGTTTACATATTTAGAAAATCACAATCAAAATGTAAAATAAATAAATAATTTAAAATATGTCAAAGTAACTATATAAATTAGTAAATAAATATAATACTAATGAGTATAGATGCAATATAGAAGTTACTTGTTTATGCAAGAAACTATATAGGCTTGTGCTTTTCTTAAATTGTAGAATTTTGGGATGGGTTCTCGCAAACAAGGATGTGATGATTTGGGGGTAAACATTAAAAACCTCTTATTTAATTTCTTGTTAACTTTGCATCAACTCACACAAACCCCCTGCAATTCTCTCATAAACCCCTGTCTGAGAAACCTCACCATAGATAATATATAGTAGTCTTGTAAATAGTCTCAGTTGTAAAGCTGGTTTTTAAAGATAAAACTTTATTATGTTATTATGGTTTTCAGTTTATGTAACGTTAAAGTGCTTAGAGATTGTAAAGTATGTGCAGACCATAGGTTTGTGATGGTGAGGAAATTTTCCCACCGGTTGAGCGACCTGTGACGACACGGGTAATAACGGTATCACTGTGGGGGTGTTCCCTCTTTTCCTCACTTTTAAATAGCATGTAAAAGCTGCGTGATATTTTACTATCACTTTCAAACAGCAGTAATTCGGCATTAAATCGTAATTTAGTTTGTTTAAATTTTCCCTCTTTTCCTCGCTTTCCTTTGTTGTTTCCTTTGCAACAACAAAATACAATGTCAATCTCTCTAGCCAATATATAAAACATATAACTTTTATTAACAAAACAAATAAAAATGCACTGTGCTAGGGCAGACTATGTCTAATATAAAATTACAAATAACTTGCATAAAGTTTAAATAGGTATACAAAACTGCATAATATAACCAAATAAAGAAAGAAGAGTAGAACGTTTATTAGCAAAACGTGTAAGACCGCTTGGAGGCACAACATACACCTTGATGTCAAATAAAATAAATAAATGACACAAAGTTGAAATAAAATAAAAATTAGTGAACAATGAACCATTTATATATATATGTTTGATGAAAACTTCCAAAATCACCCAGGTAAACGGCAAAAGTTCACAGGTTTTTAAAAATCCAAAATATTGCCAAACACACGCTTTTTTGTATTTTGTTTGGAAACTAAATCATTCGAAAAATAATCAAAACAATGGTGGGGGTCGGTACCGTGGTGGGCAAGTGACATAAACAGTGTTACAGCTTAAGATCGGTATCACTGTCAGCACCGTCTATCACGGCAAGCCTAGCACGCCATACATATTTTCATGCATATGCTGTCCTGTCACAAATTTTCATTAGGCTACAGGTTATAGACTGAGTACTAAAGACTCGGACAACATTCATTTTTGATCAGTGCTGTATTGTAGATTTATGTCAGAAGTTCAAGACACGGCATTGTTTTTTGTTGTTTGTCATTGCACATTGTATGTCTAGACCTTGGTCCTGAATTACACTTAGTAACCACAAAGACTTTTGTACACAATTTATAAAAAAAAAAATATATATATATATTAAATGGAACATCCTGTGCACCTCTGAAGGCTTCATTACCCTTGTGAAAACACGTGCACTTGTAGTGTACTTCAAATCTCTTAAAAAAGTATTGTTTTAAAAAAAACTGTACTTGCAGGTAATGTAATATTAATGAAATAAAAGGCTACTAAATTGTATCTAAAGAGAACACCGTTTCATGACTTATTTTCTTAACAAACTTAAGTACACTTTAATAATGTCAAGTTTTACGTTAAAATGTTGATATTCTTTAAAATAATTGGCTAATATATATTTTCAACAAGGGTAGACTTCATAAACATGTTTTTTTTTAATGCTCTGCAATAGTGTAACACTGTGCTGCCGTGTTTTCATGGTGAATGATATTAATAGTTTATATGATAGCAGTGAGATGTGTTCATATACAGATGGTCACATGGTCAGAGTGACTGGTGGATTGCTATTGATATTTACTCAGCATTGCCCTGGTCTAACTTGCTTCTGTTCTGATAATTATTCTATCCAAGACAAGTGTGTCTAAAGCATTGTGCTCGTTTTGGCCCTTTGGATGATATGGCATCTGTCCAGTGGTTTTAACCCTGTTACAGATGTCTCTGTAATGCAGAAGAATGACAAATCAGGGTGGAGACGCGCAAAACCTCTGAAAGTCTTTCTTCTTATAGATGTGTCAGTTACTGTTAAAGATTAAAAAGTAAGGTTAATCTTCACTGAACTTTGTGTTGCAAAACTATATAAAATATAAAAAAAATGTATGTTTAAAATCTGCATTGTTTGGGCATATTACATACTTAAGGCATATTATTCATCATTTACTCAACCTTGTGTTACAAAGCTGTTTCCTTTTGTGGAACAAAATAGGAGATGGATGAGAGGAAGTGATTATAATGGCAAATCATCACAATTACCTAAAAGGGTGATACAAGTAGTTCATGTGATTTGTTCTGTCATATAAAATATTTCTCTCAAATGTGTCTCCATTGTTCACACTATGAATTATGTGTTTTTAATAATCAGATCCCAGCTAGTAGTGTGCTAATGTGTTCATCTGTCTCACTCTTTCTTTCCAGAAGAGTGATGTCTGCAGCGTCAAGCAATGATTGTCCACACTTGGACTGTGTGGGAGAGATCACTAAGGAAGAGCTCATCCAGAAGTCCCATGTGAGTCTCCACCAAGACCCAGTTGCACCCTCATTATATCTTTGCTTCCACCCATTTCTCATAAGCCAAATGTAGTGTGCACTGTGCACTATTAACAAAGTAATGATCCCTATTAAAGAGTTTGCGAACTTGCCATAGGCACTAATATAAGAGCTTAGGCTATAAACCGCGCATGCTGTTGATAAGAGTGTGATGGAAACAATGTGCATTTTTATGGATGCATTAAACTTTAATGTATTTTAAAAGCATTTGCGGTTGCCGAATAATTGCTTGCCAGATTGCACCTTTAATAGAATTCATGTTTTCAGAAGAGCTTTTCCATAATGTGTAATATGGGCTCCGTCACATATTAGGGCTTGTATAGACTAATCGAGTAGTCGAGTAATCCACTGCTTCAACCACTAGTCAGCACAGTCAGAAACAACCAACTACTCGAGCATGCAGTAACCATAATGCATGCACAGAGTTTGCAACTACGTGAATTTTAGGATTACAGTAATGCGTGTAGCTGTTACTTTCTATGACTTTATCTATGTTGCATGTAAAATTTAAATATGTAGTGTAATAATTAAGGGTGTGCCCAAAGCCGAATACCTTATTTGGAATGGCACAGATAATGGCTTCAAAAACAAATAACGGAAAAAAAATAAATCTGCCTGGATATTCGGTTGAAGCTGGCACAGTCTGTTGTTTGCTGTATAACAGTTGAGCCAGGGGATCAGCACAATATTATACACAGACCTCTAAAGTCAGGCAATAGAGTGTGAAGTGAATGAATGCAAAATTTATGAATGAAAAGAGCGTAATCAAACACCACATTGCTGTTGCTATTCCGTGCATCTCTCATAAATCAGAGCTTGGCAAGAGTAATATCACCTATAACAATACATCATACATTAGGGCTGTGCGATTAATCGAAATCGAATCGAAATCGTAATTTGAGACGTTGCGATTTGCTAATCGCAAAAGCCTGCGAGGTGGACGTGATATTACTCTGTTTCAGAACATACGCATGACTGCAGCCTTGAGTGACAGTCTTACCAATAGAGTAAGGGCACCTCATATCAAGAGCATCTCTTATTGCATGTTCGCTATTCCCAATTCAGAAGATCACACATACAGCTTGTCTTTGAATGTCTCTCATACTCGCTCCTCTCTTCCCTACGAGGCGCAAATCTTAATCATGATCTTGTCTGCTGATAAAAAACAACAACAAAAAAAAACATATATATATATATATATATATATATATATATATATATATATATATATATATATATATATATATATATATATATATATATATATATATATATATATATATATATATATAATATAATATAATATAATATACCGTATTTTCCAGACTGTAAGTCACACTTTTTTTCATAGTTTGGCTGGTCCTGCGACTTATAGTCAGTGCGACATGAACTAAAATAATTGCATGCACAGAGTTTGACATGAACCAAGAGAAATTAACTAAGAGACCTGAACCAAGATAAAACATTACCATCTCCAGCCGTGAGAGGGTGCTCTATACTGCTCAGTGCTCCTGTAGTCTACACTGAAAACATAGAATGCCCTGTCGCGGCTGTAGACGGTAATGTTTTCTCTTGTTTCTAAATAAATGCGACTTATAGTCCAGTGCCACTTATAGTCCGAAAAATAAAATATAATATAATATAATGTAATATAATATGATATATAGAACCCCTCCCAAAACACAATTTAAATTTGAAAGTATTTCAGGGTTGTAATGGTAATTGTAATGGATAGAACAACAGTAATTTCTATTGGAATAATGACAAAAACAAAAAATTTTGTAATGGTTTCATGGAAACTGTAATAATTTCTGTTTCTGTTGTTGTTGTTTTTCTCATACTCATACTGTGCTGCACATTATTGTGTATTGAGCTGAAGTTTGACTTTGCAAATATAAAATCGCAAATCAAATCGCAATCGCAGTATCTGTAAAACAAATCGCAATTTGATATTTTCCACATATCGCACAGCCCTATCATACATGTTCTATTATTTGTATATATTTAAAAGTCAATGATTTAAACCTTAGGCTACGATATGATATGAATGAATGGAATAAGCAGCGCGCTCACCAATCAAACAAGCGTTGCAAGTCTCAGTCTCTCAAAAACCAAACGAGTTCTCTCTCTCAAGAGTAGACTAACAATCAACTTAGATACAGATACATTTTCTAATTGGCCTACATGTCGGGATCTTTATCTTTTGCTGGTTTGTGTGGCACACAATTTTTTTTTTGTTACAGATACAAATACAGATACAAAAACCGGCTGTTACATAAATATTTTAATATCTAATGTCATAATTATAAAGTTTTGACAATTTACATTTGTAATTGTTGCAGTAGGCTATGAATTAATAAGCGTTTATTGATCAGATTATTTATTTTCATATACAGTAGCATGAACCACGAGTAGTTGAGGGACTTTTTCTTTTTTTTTTCTTTTTTTTTTTTTTTTAAATAAGAAATTGACTAGCAGAAATCAGTAGTCGTGCAACCCATGTTGCATATACAGTATACACTACAATGTAAAGGAATATTATTGTGTATTCTACATAAATATAAAAATGCCTACATGTCATAATGGATAGTCATTGCATGTATCAGAAATAGGAGACACGTTCTGTCTTTGCGCTTGCAAATTCCGCCGTGTTAGTTAAAATAATTTAAAATAATCTTTCAGACCCCATACTTTGAAACGGTGGTGTACCTGGCATAAAGACTTGGTAAGACACTTAGCTAAGTATAAATGTGTTGGTTTTCAGGGTCAGTGCCAGGACTGTAAAGTTGGGGGACCAAACCTTTGGGCCTGTCTAGAGGTAAGTTATCTTTATATTCGGTAATGATCTTTAACAAGTTTGGTGTGTGATAGGAATGTGCCAATATTAAAATACTGCGGTGATAGCGATTAACTGCAAATTATTTTGATGTTATACCTTATAACTGATAAATGGCTATTTTGTGTATTAAAAAAAAGTCTTATGAATGGTGACGAGGAAGTCTTAATTATTGAAAGCTAGTTTATAATGAAGGCTCTAGAGGATCATTTAAGTTCATGTTTATGTCTCATCAGAATGGCTGTTCATATGTTGGCTGTGGGGAATCACATGCGGACCACAGCACCGTCCACTCTCAGGTTAGTCTCCTTATTCTTCATTTCTACTGTTTCTGTGAAATAATTATTCAAATGAATGCACTTTGTGTATCAACAGCTCTTTGTATATCTATTATATTTTACTGAAATATTAATAATACATATTTTGTTTGTATAAGTGTACGTACAGTTTAAAGGGATAGTTCACCATCTGTTGCTGGTCCCAATTGATTTTTATCGGATGGGGGGATAAAAACACTATGTAAGTCAATGGGGAGCAGCAGCTGCATCTCTTGAAGACGTTTTCACCTACAGTGAGCTGTCATTGTACATTTCAGACAGGATTAGTGACCCTTATAGCATTACAGCTTTACGATTACTTTTGTTGGCCGATTCAGACCGGTTTAGCTGATCCCTGATCGCATGTGTCACTTCGTGTTGATTTCTGTTATTGTCATTGTGACTGGAGGCTTGAATTATGCTCTGAATCGCTGAAGTGTGTTTTGAATTGCAGGCTGAACTCATCCATTATTAATCAGCACTCCAGTGGGGATCTCCCTTCCCACTAAAGCCCATTCTGATTAGCCATTACCAAAATCCCACAATGCTCTCAAAACACCCTTGTGTCTGTGTTAAAGCGACTGAGAGAAGACAGAGCCATCAGCTATACTTCCGCCACAATAACCTGCATATGCTGAAGTAAATGAAAATCAGCCCTTGTTTTTCTCCCTCTAAGTTGTTTTCCTCTAGCAGAGTGCTTGTGGGGATAGAGCGCTGCGGTGATGATGTGTTTTTGTATGTGAACACAGAAGGTAGCATCACTCTGGTTGCCTCGACAAAAACCCAATAGGATTTTTCCATTGGCTTTAGGATTATTGCAGAAAATAAGTTTCGTGAATAATGAAAGTATATGATTCTTAAACATTTTGTTTATAAAGATACTTTTCATAGTGCATTTTTGGAATCAGCACCCCAACGTTAGTAAGAAACGAGTATTGAATATCATTCAGCAAGTATTATGTAGGCTAATATGTAGGTTATTAGTATTATTTAATTTATCTTTTTTTCAGTTGTGTAAACTGCCAGGATCATGAGTGCACTGGGCATACGATGTAGATGAGTTTTCTATTATCCTTGCTGTGCTGTGAGTTTAAATGGATATGGGCATGTATTACTTCCGATCCATCACTGAAATGGTCAGAGTTGCAGATTTTGGCAGCGTTCGTATTTTGGCACTGTTCTCATTAATGTTTTAATGCCCTGTCTGGCTGCAGTTGAACCAGTTCTAGTGCCGCAGCGAAAGCCAATCCAGTCACATGAATAATGTAGAGACCTGCTAGCCACCGCTGTGTGCTTGCCCAGCCCTCACGTTGTCCTCATGTTGCAACTCCCCATTTCCCCTGGTTCGTTTTCACTTTCACGTGTTTTGCCCTAAATTTTGAAGAGTCTTTCTGTTGCATTGTAGGTTTCATATGTTGAGAAAGAGCTCGACATTCTGACTGCCTTTTATGGAGGAAGTAAAAAACACTTAAACAGAAGTTTTGGCCTAATAACTGGCAGCAGATATTTTAAATCTGAGATTTTAATAAAAAATGTGTTAACAAAAAAGCTTTAGTGTAGAATTTGACATGTTTTAATCCTTCAAAACCATTAAAACCATGGATTTTGAATGACAATATTTATTCAAAGGCCAAAATATAGTGTGTGATTTTTATTTATTTATTTATTTATTCAAAACAGTTGCAGGGCGATCACTAGTTGATTTCAATTGCAATATCCATTGGTTAATTAAAACCTATATAACAGGATTTAAAATGACACTTCTAGACACACAAGACTCATAACTCGCTGTCTTCAAATGAAATCGGTCATTGAAAATGGGTAATTGGCAAAAAAAAAACGAGTTTTCTGGATAAATTGGTGATTTAAAAAATATATATATTTTCCTATTCAGATGAATGCTAACGTTACTACTACTAATTACTATTATTATTATTATAGAAGCTGACATTGATGTAGTCCTAAATGTATTTTGCAGCTTTAGTAATTACAATGAAATAAATGGTTTATATTTAAATTGTTTTGTTATTATTATTTATAATTTACATTTTGATCATTAAACTTGCAGATACTAATTTATTTGCACTTAAATGTCTAAGCAATGTGCCTTTTTCTTTCAGGAGGCACGGCACAACTTGACGGTGAATCTGACCACTTTGAGAGTGTGGTGCTATGCTTGTTCCAAGGAGGTTTTCCTGGAAAGAAAACTGGGTCCACACGCAGCGTCCAGCTCTACCAAGCCCATCTCCCCAGGACAGACCCCGAGCCCGGTCAGAACTCTTATGCACTTTCTGTGAATGCAAAGCAGAGATTAGAAGTTTGGTTGTGCTTCGATAAAAATCCTCCTTTTATATTTACAACATGGTCTTTGCAATGTAAACACGACTCTACATATTTGCAAAGAAGACAAGTCCAATCACAGTCTCAGTATGCAAACAGATGTAAGACAAAAGACCAATCACTATTCAGTATGTAAATATGATGTCATTTTTGTCAGTTATATTTTGAATGCTGAACATTCTATCAGTAGCGATGGAATTTTGTTTTAAATAAATGTAATTAAAGTCTTCTACTGATTGATTTTGAGATTGCAGGTTTTCTGCACGTTGTTTAGATGCACTTATTTGCTTGCTTTGCTAAAGGTGTGCTATGGCTGATCTTCTTCCATTGTCTTTCTGGTTCTCAGGACTTCAAAGCCCCTGGGAGCCCCACCTCCCTGAGAGTTCCTCCAGCAGGAGCCTGTGATGACGTGGACATGGAGACCGAGGAAGAGGATGAACTGAGGACAAGAGGTCCTTCATCTCTCATGTCTGGTGTTCTGTGGATGTGCTCTGCATTCTACACTGTTAGTCTGATCTTCTTCATCTGTTCCTGCTCACAGGTCTGACTGGACTGAAGAACATTGGCAATACCTGCTACATGAATGCAGCTCTCCAGGCGCTTTCCAACTGGTAAGAACCCTACTAATCAGAATGGTGTTTATCCCCATGACCTAATTGTTCTCCTTCAGTCTGGTTTTACTCAAGTTTAATCCAGTTCTTACTTTGTTGTTTATCTTCTAGTCCTCCACTGACACAGTTTTTCCTGGAATGTGGTGGTCTGGTGAAGACAGACAAGAAGCCAGCGCTAAGCAAAAGCTATCAGAAACTCATCACAGACCTGTGGCACAAAAACGGGTACATTCCTCTTTTGCCGTTTCCTATTTCAGTGTCATTTTTGTATGTTTTTTTAATAGCTTTCTTTGCTCTTGTTTTGTGTGATTGCAGGAATTCCTATGTTGTTCCTACAAATCTGTTTCAAGGCATTAAGGCTGTAAACCCAATGTTTCGTGGTTATTCCCAACAGGTATGTTTTCTTAAATTAATTTGTTTAAAACATTGGGGATGCCCCAATATAAAAAATATGGCTTCAGTTTTCTGGCCTTAAATAATATGTTTTGATGATTTCTGTAACCGCAATAATCTTGGGTTTTTGCATGTAAACGTAAGAAGCATATTACCTAAACCAAACCAGCTTAAAGTATGGGTTGAGAGTTCTAACCCTGATGTTTTAGTAATCACTGAGACATGGTTGCGTAACTCTATTCCCTACCCTGACCTGTGTTTATCTGGTTACAACCTGTTTCGGCAGGATAGGTGATCTTAGGGTTGGGGGGTGGCAATTTTCACCAAAGAATATCTTCAATGTAGTATAGCCCAGGCAAAGTCTATAGCCAAACAGTATGATCTTCTTGTTCTTAACATGTAATTATCAAATGGTTTTTCTTTATCTGTGGCTGGCTGCTATCACCCTCCATCAGGACCAGCATGAACCCTAGAGGCCTTAAGCAATGCATGGGTCTGAGTTGATAATACTTGGCAATCTAAACTGGGACATGCTTAAGCCCCCTGAGAAAGTTGTACAACAATTTGACTGCCTAAACCTTGACCAAATCATAAACCTACCCATTAGAGACAACCCAAAAAATTGTGACAAGGCCACATTGATAGATGTTGTGTTTACAAATGCCCTACTCATATCGGGTGTTTTTTGCAATGACCTCAGCAACCACTGTTTTATTGCCTGTTTTAGAAAACAACCTTATGTCAAAAAGCCATAATCACTGCTGTGAATGATGCATGGTTGTTGTTTAAAGATCTTCTCACTGCTGTGATCAACAAACATGCCCCAAACAAAAAGATACGCATAAAAATCAGTTAAGCCCATTAATTAATCGTGATCTAGCTGTTCTGCTTCAGCAAAAAAAAATACAGCCTGGCGCAAAGCATGCAAGACACATTCTGTCAAAGAAAACCTTTTATTTCTTCAAATAAGGAACAAGGCCACACAAGCTGTGAGAGAGGCTAAAGCTGGCTTCTTTAAAAAAAAAAAACAGTTCACACTTTGTTTTCCGAATCCAAAAGCATTTTGGAATATGGTAAAAAAAAAAAAAAAAACTTGAAAACAAACCGAGGACCATACCATTGTCCCTAAAAGTGGATGACATAGTCGTCACTAATAAAAACTCCATGGCTAAAGCATTCAGTCCCCCCTTCATAAATTCTGGCTTTGTTTCCAAGGCATTAAACCCTATTGCTACAGCCCATGCAGCCTCTAATACCTGCAGCCTTTTAGCACCTCCTCACAGTTTTTCCATGCGGGCTGTTTTAGTGGGGGAAGTCCTGAAGGAATTGACCGCTCTGGACCCTGATAAAGCAGCTGGGTCAGATGATCTTGACACTTTTTTCATTAAAATTGCTGCCTTCGTCATTGCGGCTCCTCTAATAGTCCTCATTAATCTCTCCCTCCATACAGCCGAGATTACACCTGCTTGGAAAGCAGTAGTTGTGCTTCCCCTGTATAAGGGTGGTGATCAGGCTGACCTAAACAATTACAGGCCAATCTCCATCTTGCCAAAAACTTGTCAACAAACAACTAATCAAGCATCTTAATGTGAACTGTATCATCTCCGGGGCACAGTCTGGCTTCCGATTAGGGAATGGTTGTGTTACAGCTACAACTAAAGTGCTCAATTAAATTACATCTGTGTTAGATAACAAACAACACTCCGCTGCTATTTTCATTGACCTTGCAAAAGCTTTTGACACTGTGGACCACAATAAACTCATCCACAGACTCCGCAGCATTGGTGTCACCTATCACTCACTGGTTTGATTCATAAATGATCTCTCTCACAGGGTTCAACATGTAAGATTTGAAAACCTTTTCTCCCATTCTCTCCCGGTCACCAGGGGTGTCCCCCAAGGCTCCATCCTTGGCCCTACACTTTTCTCAATTTATAATAATAACATTCCCCAGGCAGTTGGTAATTCACTAATTCACTTAGATGCTGATGATACAATCCTTTATGCCACAGGTTCCTCCCCTGATGCTGTTCAAGCTACCCTGCAAGATAGCGTTTACCAACTACATTAGCCTTTTACACAACTCAAACTCACTCTCAATACCTCCAAAACAAAAATAATGTGGTTTTACCGTAAGGGTACTACGCCTCCTCCTGCCCTTAACATCACCATCTGCAAGGTGGCTATTCTAGAACAAGTCACTGCATATAACTACTTGGGCATCTGGTTGGAAACTTAATTTTTTTTTCTCTATTCAAATATCAAAGGTGCAATCTAAGGTCAAAAGCCAAGCTTGGCTTCCTTCTCCACTTCTGCCAAACTTATTCTAATGAACATTCTAACCATGTTAGACTATGGACACACTATATGCAGGGTTGCTTGCAAGTCCACTCTATCAGAACTTGATGCTCTTTATTATTCCGCTATCAGGTTTGCCACAAATGCTCCCTTCACTACACAACAACTGTGCTCTATATTCATCTGTTAACTGGCCCTCCCTTTACAATCGCCTTAAAATTCACTGGTTCAGCTTCATTTACAAGACCCTTCTCAGCCACTCACCTCCTTACTTAGGTCACCTGCTGCAGCCAAAGTCTGTCACATATAACACCTGGTCCTCACTTCATCTTTAACTAAGCATTCCACAAACCAACTCTGCATTTGGTCTTGAATCTTTTCAATCTGCTGCCGCTCGCAACTGGAATGCTCTGCAAAATATTCTCAAACTGGATAAAATTTCATCCTTCAAAACTATTATATCATACTTGTTTTTGTTTTTTGTTTTTAAACCGCAAATATATTGATAATGATGATTGATGTTTTAAATTGTATTTATATAAATGCTAACCTGTATGTATTTCTAATGTTCTGTATTTATTTTATAGTGGAGAAGGTACTCTCAACTCCCAAGTCGTTTAATTGGTGTGAGTAATTAAGTTATCCAGAGATAAGAGAAAAAAGGGCACTCTCAAGATAGCCTTTTATAAATTTATTCGTACCATGTCTTACACAGATGCATTTCGGCCTAAGCCATCATCAGTGTGTCTGTATTTATTTTAGCCCTACTTCCCTTTCCCTAAATGGTTATTCCACTTGTCAGGCCACCATTGTAAATAAGAACCTGTTCTTAATGACTTGCCTGTAAAAATAAAGGTTACAAATTTATTTTTTTATTATTACTAAATCAAATAAATGCAGCTTTGTTGAGTATAACAGTCTTCTTTCAAAAAATAAATTTGACGCCAAACCTTTGAATGTTATTGTATTTTAAAAGATTTTGTCTCGATCTGAAAAAAAAAAAAAAAATTGACTTTAGGCATTACATCATTATAATGTACAATAGAAATATAATTATTCATGATTGTATTGATTAGATGATGTCAATTAGTAAATTGAATGTAAAAAAGGAGAAATGTTAATCCGTCCTGTAATATTCAATATTGTCTGGTACACACCTAGTATTGAAACTAATTTTAAAAACAAGATTTCCTAAGGCAATATTACCATTATAGAAAAAACTAAAAATATTAGTTAATATTAGTTAATTTAGACATGTTTCTGATGATTCAAATGGAATGAAACTCTTGAAGTGGTATCCAGAATCATTCAAATGTAAAACACAGAATTAGGGGAAAAATATAATTGATTTCATAGGGCCCTAGAATTATTTTGATATATTTTTGTATAGGCTCATCCTGACTAGCCCAACATAGTCAACCAATGGTGTGAGTTTGCCCAGTGGCAGATGAGGTCAAACTCAAATTACCCTGCTTGCTGTGGGAATTTCATCTGATAGAGCCTCATTCTCATTGGTTATAAAAAACTTTCTCTTTTGATACATTGTCCTTTAGCTGCATTTTTGAAAAGAACCATTTTTATTCTCGTTCTGAAAGATTTTGTTCTCTTGTATGGAGCCCAATCTTCAGAGTCTCTCTAGATGTTTGATTACCTTCAGCCAGTGGAATATATCTATTGTCATGCCTGGCTGGAGAGGAAGGCCGTTTGGAGAATTAGCGTTGACAAGAATGAGCCATCATAGGCTGTTCAGAGACCGTATTAAACATTAATCTAATTTTCAAGCTCACTTTCATGAAGCTCCGATAGACTGGGGACTCCTGTAGAGGGCACATTCAGTCAAAGCCAATTAATGCCTCGTTTTAAAGTCATTTCCTCTACTAAGTATAAAGGCAATTGGGCATTGTTTAAAACCCTTGCTGTATTAAAAAGAGGAAACCTTTTGTCCTTGTACTGCATTTACATAATACAGCGATGACCTTCTGATCTAATGTGCTGTGTCCTGTTGTTGGAAACTTGTTTGCCTACCAGGATTCCTAATACCAGGATGTTAGAATGCCAGTTGGCCATGTTGCCAGTTGCTCATCCAGTAATGGCTGATGTTCTCAGGGCTTGCAAAATTTCAAAATACCTAGAAGCCCTTCAGGCAGGCATTCTTTAGATATTGGTAGCCCAAATGAATTTAATTAGACTGAATAAAAAAGACATTGACTGAAGTTCACTGTGGACAAAATCAGTATGATCGAAAACTACAGTGATTGTATTTTTGTCTTTAAATACCAAGACAAGTGGTAGAGGTAGAATGGATCACAAAATTCACATATTCCGGATTTTGAGTCACGGATCGTATCACTTTTCTGAAAAAAAAAAGGTTATTTTAATGTTTAAAGGGATAGTTCACCCTAAAATGAAAATTAGATGTTTATCTGCTTACCCCCAGTGCATCCAAGATGTAGGTCACATAATTTCTCCAGTAGAAAAAAAATGAAATCAAATAATGATTTTTAGCTACTGTCCTTGCAGTCTCTCAGCTGTACGATGCATGGCAAATGGTAACAGAATCTCTGAGAGTAAAAAAAAAAACATGCGCAGACAAAACCAAATTAAACCCTGTGGCTCGTGATGATACATAGATGTGTAAAGACACAAAACGATTGGTCTGTGTGAGAAACTGAATAGTATTTATTATTCACGGAATGTCTGAACTGTTAAAACTCTTGTGAATGCGCTGCACAGAAACAAGCATGTGAGGCATTCTACTTCTTCTTCTTGCATTATGGCGGATCGCAGACTTTGTATTACCACATTACCACCACATATCTCTAAAATTGACCATTGATACTCTATCTACAATTTCAATTAGGAGTGTCAACGATCCACACCTAATTACAATGTCGGTTTTATTTTTTTACTTTTTTTTTTTTTTTACAATTTAAATGTTGCTTGTGTGTATATATATATATATATATATATATATATATATATATATATATATATATATATATATATATATATATATATATATATATATATATTAAAAATTAAAAATTAATTTATGCATTTAGCAGACGCTTTTATACAAATATAATATATATATAAAAAAAAAATTTCTGCTCTGTTACTAGCCATACTGACCATAAACAAAAATAAAAATCCTGAATATGAAGCAACTGCACGAAACAAAACCAAATGGTGGCTGGATGAAAATGCAAATTTACACTTTTTGACAGTAGGTGGCATTTATAGAACAGCAGCAATACAGCTTTTCCCTGGTTACTGCTGTTTACAAGCATCACTGCGCTTATTTAACACTCCTTTAATATATATATTACGGAGGTAAGAGGGAAAGAAATGCCATCGAAACTTTTCTAAAGACGGTTCTCCTTCTAAACACATTAATATTATTCAATTAATAAATTCAATATTTATGTTATTCCTCCAGTATCTAGAGAAGTGGTTCCCAACCTTTTTCAACTCGCGGCCCACACAACCAAACACATATGTTAGCGTGGCAAAAAATTAACTGACCCCGCTATTGTTAAGGTTAATAACTTAATATTTAGAAGCTAGATTGTAAACTGTCTTTATTCAATGAACTGGCAATGAACAGAAAATAACTCGAGCTGGCACAGCTTGGCACAACTGCTGTTGTTCTGTAGCATATGCAGCAAAAAATATCTAAGATAAATTGGCGGTTTATTCTTAAACCAATCAGCGAGCTTGAATAGTGGAAACATTGTTACAGTTTAATATTTATTTTTTGTTATTTAATTATATATATATATATATATGAAATTATGTTATGTCTTAGACATTTGTACATATATGAGCAATATTATTATTTATTTTAATAGTTATTAGCGGCCCACCTGCAATACCATCGGCCCACAGGTTGAAAACCACTGATCTAGAGCATTGCAAACAATTAATTTGGTACACTTTTTCTCTGCTTTTGCGACTATCCTCTCCTCCTCGTGTACATCTTCAGTGCATCACATCTCTGGCCTTTGTTAATATCCTGTTTGCAGACTTAATATAATATAAATAAATGAATACTTTGAATATATAAGCATGAGCAAAATGTATAAATGTGTGCATAAATATTTGAATATAAAAATAAAATGTATGAATCTGTGCATAATAATATGTGACTATAGCACTATTCGGACGGGACTAGTTTTCTAAACTACGTTTGAGTTTCGATTCTTACCACCTGACGTCTGTGATTTTCATGTACCAATTCGGACGGGACTAACATTTCCGTGTTTATTACAGAGGTGGGAGGGTCTGATATGTGCATCTGGGCGTAACAGAGATCACGCGCTCTGTATGCATGCATTGCATTCATTCAGAATGATTGCCTTAGTATTATTACACAATAAATACTAAATGGCTAGTATAGCAAAACCATGTTAATGTGTGGTTCCTTTAGTTTAACTTGTTTTCCTTTTTTTTTTTTTTATTAAATGTAATTAAAACATTATGTAACTGAGTACATAAATGAACGTGAGTAATCTTACCTGATGCTGATATAACAATAGCCGGTATTAACAGTTTACGCGATCTTGCTCTTGATTTTATTATTTGTGTTATTTTTTTATTATTATTTATTTGCCGCTAAGCAAATCTATCAAACATCCGCACGGTAAGAGCATCTACGGTAATTCACGTTGGCCAAAACACACAAGGAAACACGTTGTGAAATAAAATATCACCGGCAATCACAGACATTCGCCATCGGATGGGATTCGTTTTCCCAGAGGATCACTGAGTTTGCTGAAAAACGGTAGGTAATTTGCTCTGGAATTATCACAGAGGTTGTGTGAAAAAAACACAGACGTGGCAGATTTGGACGGGATTAAAATCACCAAGTACGTCTGTGGAACGCAGATTTCTCTAACGACCCCCTGTAAAACTAGTCCCGTCCGAATAGGGCTTATAAAAGCAAATAATAAAAATGTATAGATGTGAGTTAATATATGTAAACATGAGAGCTAAGTGGATGAATGTGTGTGCTAAATGTGACTATGAGAGCAAAAATGGATGAATGTGTGTTTGTGAGAGCACCAGAATGAATTATGGCTTGCATGGCCCTCCATATAGTTCTCTTCATGTGCTTAAATGGTTTAAATGCTTGAATGTTGAAATCAGCAAGACTCAGAAATGTGCAAATGATCAACAACGATCCATTTCACCTCTACAAGTCGATGAACAATGCGAGTCAAGGAAGAATTTTTATATCATTATTCAAGGCAGCCCATCCAGCAGGGAGGTGATACATTTTGGTAGCCCGATAGCCTTGGGACATCCGGCTAGCAATTCAGAATCAGAATCAGAAAGAGCTTTATTGCCGAGTATGCTTACGCATACAAGGAATTTGTTTTAGTGACATAAGCTTCCAGTACACAGAGACAACAACACACAGACAAGAAAAAAAAAGAGAGATTTACAAATTGGCAAAGAAATAATTGTATAAACAATTGTGCTATAAATGATAATGGAATAGGATTGAGTGAGATGCAGGAATGTTTTAGGATGGAGGGTTAACAAATAAATATAAGGATATTGCACGTTTATAAGCATAAGTAGGGAACATTTAACTGTTCATGAGGTAGATTGCCTGGGGGAAGAAACTGTTCTTGTGCCTTGCTGTTCTGGTGTTTGCGGCTCTGAGGCGCCGGCCAGATGGCAAAAGTTCAAAGATGGGGTGACTTGGATATGAGGGATCCAGAGTGATTTTCTGAGCCCTTTTCCTCACTCTGGATGTATACAGTTCTTGAAGGGTGGGCAGGGGAGCACCAATAATCCTTTCAGCAGCCCGAACAGTTCTCTGTAGTCTTCTGATGTCTGATTTTGTTGCTGAACCAAATCAGACAGTTATTGAAGTACAGAGGACAGACTCAATGACGGCTGAGTAGAACTTGTTTCAGCAGCTCCTGTGGCAAGTTAAACTTCCTCAGCTGGCGAAGGAAATACAACCTTTGCTGGGCCTTTTTTACAATGGAGTCAATGTGATTGTCCCACTTCAGGTCCTGAGAGATGGTGGCTCCCTTGAATCTGAATGACTCCACTGCAGTCACAGTGCTGTTCATGATGGTGAGTGGGGAAAGTGCAGGTGGGTTTCTCCTAAAGTCCACGATCATCTCCACTGTTTTGAGCGTGTTCAGCTCCAGGTTGTTAAGACTGCACCAGACAGCCAGCTGCTCAACCTCTTGTCTGTAAGCAGACTCATCACCGTCCTGGATGAGCCTGATGACTGTAGTGTCGTCTGCAAACTTTAGGAGCTTGACAGAGGGGTCTTTAGAGGTGCAGTCGTTGGTGTACAGGGAGAAGAGCAGAGGGGAGAGAACACATCCCTGAGGGGCGCCAGTGTTGGTGGAGCAGCTGTTTGATTTGAATTTCCCCAGTCTCACCAACTGTTGCCTATCTGTCAGAAAGCAGGTGATCCACTGACAGATAGAGCTAGGAACAGAGAGCTGGGTCAGTTTGGTCTGAAGGGCTGTTGGGATGATGGTGTTGAATGCCGAACTAAAGTCCACAAATAGGATCCTCACATAAGTCCCTGTTTTGTCCAGATGTTGCAGTATGAAGTGCAATCCCATGTTGATTGCATCATCCACGGACCTGTTTGCTCGGTAAGCAAACTGCAGGGGGTCCAGTAAGGGTCCAGTGATGTCCTTCAGATAAGCCAGAACCAGTTTTTCAAACGACTTCATGATGACAGACGTTAGAGCCACAGGTCTGTAGTCGTTAAGTTCTGCTATCTTGGGTTTCTTTGGGATGGGGATGATGGTGGAGCGTTTGAAGCAGGAAGGCACTTCACACAACTCCAGGGATCTGTTGAAGATCTGTGAAAAGATGGGGGCCAGCTGGTCAGCACAGATTTTCAGACAGGCTGGTGTAACACCATCTGGGCCTGGTGCTTTTCTTCTTTTGTTCTTCTTGAAGACCTGGCGCACATCATCTTCACAGATTTGAAGAGCAGGAGGTGTGGAGGGTGGGATTGCAGGATGTGTTAATGGTTGTGTAGGGAGATGGTCAGAATAGGTGTTGGGGGTTTCAAATCTGCAATAAAACTCATTCAGGTCGTTAGCAAGTCGTTGATTTGTGCAAGGGGATGGTGTCTTGTAGTTCGTGATGGCTCTTAGACCTCTCCACACTGAAGTTGAGTCGTTGGAAGTAAACTGGTCTTCCAACTTTTTTGGCGTAGGTCTTTTTAGTCGCTCTGATCTCTTTGTTCAGTGTGTTCCTGGCCTGATTGTACAAGACCCTGTCCCCATTTCTATAGTAATTCTGTAATTTTGAATGTTGTTCTGATAAGCTTCAGCTGTTTCTATGTTGATGGGGTTCCTGCGATTTACCGGCTAATCTGCAGTATAAAACATCAGCCTCCATGCACGTTACATTTTTTTTTTTGATAATGCCTTGAAACATTCGGACAAAAAGTGTGTGATTGTCATTGTGTCAGGTTCTGACTGCAGAGTTTATGGACAAGTCAACAAGACAGATAGATTTAAGGCAAAATATCAAGGCAAAGTTCACCTAAAAAAAATTTCACCTAAACTATCTTATACCCCTGAATTAAGAATTTGCTCCCAAAATGCAATCATTTGTTCCATCATTTGAATTCAATTATGGTTTTAAGATAAAACTAAGAGAGAAAAAAATTGAGCCACCAATAAATAAATCATGGGAATGTATTAGTGGCTACTGTATCTATTTTTTTCAAACATGTCATTTTTGGGGGGCATCAAAAAATAATGTGTTCCAGGAGCTAGAAATGTTTGATGTTGTGTGATGCTGTATCCACACCACTAGGTGGCAGTGTCCAAGATACTGCAATATTGACTAGTGTAACATAAACATTACCTTTAAAGTATAACTTTAAAGGCCCCTTTCCACCAAGAACAATACTAAAATGATAACTGTAAAGTTTGTCTGCTCTTTAAATGCTGAAGCGCTTTAAAGTCAATTAGATTCTGATAGGCTAACAAGCTTTTTAGCATTCAGCTGGAAAATAAAGTAATATCTGAATGTGATTCCAATTATATTGTTTCTTTGTGTCTTTATTTCTCTAGTTGTGGTGTGAACTTAGATTAGTTTTTTTGGAGAGTTTATTAAACATTCTTAATTAACATTAATTAAAACCTGTCTCTGTCCTAAGGACTCTCAAGAGTTCCTGCGTTGTCTGATGGACCAACTCCATGAAGAGCTCAAGGAGCCCATTCCTGAACCGGAGGACCCAAATCAGGCTGTGGCCATGGATGACAGTCCCGACGAGGACAACCACAGCCAATCAGACGACTTCCAGACATGCGAGTCTTGTGGCAGCAGCGATCGTGCTGATAACGAAGGCCCCAGAGTTCCAGAAGACATTAACGAAGCTGAGATGCTGATTTCAGAGCAGAACCAAAACAACCGAGATTGGCAGAAAGAGAAGAATCTCATCAACAACCTGTACCGTGCAGGCTCCCATGGTGACCTGGATAAAGACGTGGACACCTCCAGTGAGTTGAGGCCAATCATCAGCAGCCAAGGAGCCATTAAAGCTCAGGGCCGAAATTCTGGTAAATACAAGGCCATTGCAAGGCCAGATTTTGTTTAAAATGACATCACACATTTTGTTTGAAGGATATCAGGGCCAAAGTTGAAATCCATTGTGGGCAGTGTTCGTTTGCTTTTATTAGTGGTTTGCTTGCTTTTATTGACTGGCTTGTTTGTTTCCACCATTCAGATTCAAACACTGAAATCCAGGTCAGCAGCACCAACAGACCACAGAGTCCCAGTGGAAATGAGGGTGTCACGTCTAGACTGTCCAGCAGTCTTCCCAAATCCTTAATGTGGCCAAGCCTGAGCTCTACTCACAAGAAAGGTACCAGAATTTTTGTTGGATTCTCCTTGGGACAGTTTGGGGGTTGTGTTTTGTTTAATTAAAGGTTTGAAAAGTTTGTCATCAATCACTTTCCCCCATGTCGTTCCAAACCCGTAAAAGCTTTGTTCCGTCTTCGGAAACACAATTTAAGATATTTTGGATGAAAACCGCGATGCTTGTGATTGTCCCATTGACTGCCAAGTAAATTGCACTGTCAAGGTCCAGAAAAGCATGAAAGACATCATCAGAAAAGTCCATCCATCAATGGTTCAATTTAAATTAAATGTAGCAGCGAAAAAAAATTGTACGCAAAGAATACAAAAATAGCAACTTTATTCTATAGTTTGTCTCCTCTGTTCCTCCGCATCACCTTAGCACCATTTTGGAGAGCATCCACTGAATGCAAACTGCATACGCTATTCTGTCAACCACGACTCAAGGATATGTTTTCTACATGTATTTCCACTTCGATTTGAACTAAAACAGCGCAATATGCTAGTCCCTAAACGTGTCACTGGCAGTTTTTATGTCATCTTTTTAATAACAGATTTAGGTTTCTACTTCAATCTGTTGTTGAAATATAAACATTTGAATGGTGGCTGTAAATGGTGGTTTTCATGACATATTTATTCAATCAAATATTGAATAATGCATCAAGAAGACAGCTTAAGTAATAGAAGTTTGAATGGCTTAAGAGGCAAATGTAATGTTATGTTATGTGACAGTTTGCAAGCTCTTTTATTAACATATTTCTGCATTTGAGACCTTGACTGAGTGATTACATTAGACAGAGTACATTTTAGTAAGTCCTAAACCTTCTGATGTTCATTCATGTTTATTTTAAGTTGTAACCACTAAAGAGGAAGAGATGATCGGTTCATGTGCTGCTTGAATTGAGGCACTACAGTGATCTGTCACAATGACGCATTAAAGCGGAATATTCGAAAACTATCTGTGGTTGAAGAAATTTCAGTGCATCATTAGTACCATTTAACTGTTGTGAACATCACCTGAACTGAAACCGATTTGACATTGATTCGAAATGGTTGTGATGTGTTGACAGTACCCTCGTTCACCCCACTAAAGAGTAAGCGGCAGAGGAAATATCGCAGCATCATCTCTGAAGTGTTCGACGGCACCATTGTCAGCTCAGTTCAGTGCCTGACCTGTGACAGGGTGAGTGATCTGTGTGTTCTTCACCCAGACATGCCCCCAGATAACCTCACTTTAATAAACTAAGTGAACACAAGCATTGGATTCTTTAGTTTGAAGAGTGAAAGCTCCTGTAAGTATCAAATGAAGCCTTCAAAGGAACGTTTTGGCAGTTTTACTTTTGACTAAATTAGCGTATAAATGTTTTTATTTATTTATTTGTAACTAATACTTTTATTTATCAAGTAGAAAAAAAATGATCAGAATTGGCCATTAAGAGATTTAACGTTAGAAAAGATTTCCATTTCAAATAAATGCAGTTCTTTTGAACTTTTCTGATCATCAAAGAATACAGAAGAAAAAAAATTATTATGGGTTCCACAAAACTATTAAGTAGTACAAGGTATTTTTTTTTTTGACTGTTAACTGTAAGAGATGTTTCGTGAGCCCCAAATCAGCATATCAAAATGGTTTCTGGAGAATCTTGTGAAAATGGGAGGATGCTGAAGATCCATTACAGGAATAGATTGCATTTTAAAAGGTATTAAAGGCAACAAGGTGATTTGGTTCAAAACATTTTTTGTTATGCTGGTTGAAAGTCTCTCCACATCCCGATCGCAATCATGGTCTAGATTTATTTATATGTATTTATATCATCTGTGGAAGGTAGGACCATAAAATGTTTGTCCGATCATTTCCCTCAGACTGTGTGTTAATGTATGTATTTGCATACCTCCGCGCACCCTGTTTATGCAGGTATTATACTTCATCAGCACTTTCTGTTACACTATTGCAGACAGCGCGAGAATGGGAGGCATTATTATTGTAATGTTATGCGCTTTGTACTGTAATAGTTTCTCACTGGTGACTGAGACATGAGCTAATCTGAGAGTGTTGCATTCAACCCTCCACCAAAGGACTTAAAAAAACCATAAAAACATTTAAAACCGAAAAAGCCAAACACAAGTGTATATTGTGTATATAATATATATATTTTTTTATGATCATGTTCAAAATTATTTTAAATGGTTTGATAATTATTTGAAAACTTGATACAAATTTTAATGTTTACTTCATTGTCATTGCATGTTCATGTTCTAATATTATGTTGATGTAATGGATATAGGTAATTAATCAGATATAAATTTGTACACAGCATATTTCAGTACTAATTAACCCATTGGTTCAAAATGGTTCAGTTAAGTTTAGTTGTTTTAGTTGTCTTTTCACTTTGGTAGTTCAATCACAAACATAAGTCATTTTAAATCAACATCGCTTGCATATAAAAAAACGATCAGTGATAATAGAAGAAAAAATGAACAAAACTTGTCATCATGATGATGCTATTTTGCTGTTGTTTTAATGTATTTGTTTTAGACAGTACTTGCACTTACAGATTAACATTTTAAATTAAGCTCCTCTGTTACTTGTCCTTCCTTTCTCAGGTTTCAGTGACTTTGGAGAACTTCCAGGACATCTCTCTGCCCATCCCAGGGAAAGAGGACCTTGCCAAGCTGCACTCTTCCTCCCACCAGACGGCTCTAGTCAAGGCTGGTTCGTGTGGAGAAGCCTACGCCGCTCAAGGCTGGATTGCTTTCGTCATGGAATATATCAAGAGGTATTATGTTGACATTTGTCTTATGTGTACCCTTGTGAGCAAAAAAAAGTACAGTTAAGCATACTTGTAAAAAGAGTACTTATTCTGGAAATAAGTTTGAACTGAATGTTTATTGCAAGCAAATGAAAATTTATTATAGTTTACATTAAGATTAATTGCAGTTAGTTTAACTTGAGAGTGTGGTTTTGACCCACTATATAAAATTATATTTGAAATATGGTTGAAGTATGCAAAAAGTATTGACAAGCATTTATGGTAAACTACACTTGAAGTCAATTCTTTGTATGTTAATTTATTTGTAATGACACATTTTCAATATTTAAAATGTTAACTTTCATTGTAATATTAAATTACAAACCACAGTTACAAATGTGCTTTACTATGTTAGTATGTAATTTAAAGTCTGACAAGGTTATTAAAATTATTTAAAATGTTATTTAAGTGAAACTTGTAAATAGATACTCCACCTCAAAATGAAACTTCTGTCATTAATCACTAATCCCCACTAGGGCTGTGCAAAAAATCGAATTCGATTTTCATGCGCATCTTATCAGTAAAGGCGCTCCTTTTATTAGTAGTATATCTCCAGCACGTGCATTTAGATCAGGGTTGCCAGGTTTTCACAACAAAGTCCGCCCAGTCGGTTCTCAAAACTAGCCCAATCGCATTTGCAGGGGGTTCCCCGATAAAAAATTGCATCCTGGGGTTAAAATGCACGTTTTTTTGGCAGGGTTGCCTTGGTAAAATTTGCATTTTAGGGGCTAAATATCACGTTATTGGGATTGGGGTCGCTTTAACCAGCGGACATGAAAAACAACCGCGGACTTGGCAACACTGGTTCAGGTGGAGCAGCATTTACTACACAGAGCCGTAGTTCACAGACAAGCTACACAAAATCGCTTTCAAAATCGGCAATGAACCACATGCGATTTCGAAATCGATTTTGTGTAGATTGTCAGTGAACTACGGCTCTGTATAGTAAAGTCCAACCAGTGTTGCCAAGTCTGCGGTTGTTTTTCATGTCTGCGGGTCAAAGCGACCCCAATCCCAGTAACGTGATGTTTAGCCCCTAAAATACAAATTTTACCAAGGAAAAAAAATGTATTTTATCGCCCAGAACGAAACGTGAAGCAATTGGACAGGTTTTGTTTTGAAAACTTGGCAATCCTGATCTGAACGCATGTGCTGGAGATATACTAGGAGCGCCTTTACTGTCTAGATGCGCATGAAAATCGCCTTCGATTTCTTGCACAGCCCTAACCCCCACGTCGTTCTAAACCTGTAAAAGCTCCGTTCATCTTTGGAACACAATGTACACAAAAATATATTTTGGTTGAAATCCAGGAGGCTTGAGACTGTCCCATAGACTGCCAAGTAAATAACAGTGTCAAGGTCCAGAAATGTATGAAAGGATGTAGTCAGAATACTCCATCTGCCATCAGATATGCAATCTGGGTTATATAAAGCGACGGGAACACTTTTTGTAAGTGAAGAAAACAAAAATAATTACTTTATTCAACAAGTCCTTTGTCAGCTGTGTCATCTGTGTCTCTCCATATCACTGCATGCTGCGTATGCTTTTCTGTATCATCCGTGTCACAAAGATGCACTGTTTTCTTTCAAATCATAGCTAAATACACATAGAAACAGCACATCCTTGTTGGTGTCCGGGCTCAAGCTGAGATTGTTCGCAAACTTAGTGAAACGGTACTCGTGACATCACATGTCATATCCAAACGTCACGTTTTTAACCTGTTAACTGTCACGTTGACTATACTATATTACAATCAAATCTAATCTAATCTTGACAAACTATATATCGTTGGAAAGACTCCCAAATATATATTTTACCAATATTTTTTATAAAAAATTATGTAGGAAAAGTAATAGATTAATTTATGACAAGAGTGCACCCTCAGAAATCTACATTACAAAAGGAGTTTTGACCTTTGTTTAAAAAAAAGACTTCCTTGTTCACATTTTAGAAATCATCAGAAGTTATATATCTCTTGAAAACATAAAATCTCAAAATTCATCCTTTTAAAACCCATTTTAAAATCAGACATTGCATTACCATGTAAATGGCACATCAAAATCATGTTACAAAATGTTTTCAGTCATGAATTATACAAATTTAGGTTTATATCATGCACATTTAAGTCTATCTTCAAAAACGTGAGTGACAGTTAACAGGTTAAGAGATCTTTAGGGAATGTGTTTGGCAGTGTGAATGAACCAAAATGAAATGATCCCAGGACACATTATATGAGTATTTTCTGGAATCTCTGTGTGGAAGAAGCTTTGATATGTTTCTTTTGAATGACCCTTACTGTTTGTTTCTGCTCATTGATTTTTAGTTGGTTCTGGGGGCCTGTGGTCACGCTGCAGGACTGCTTGGCAGCCTTTTTTGCAAGAGATGAACTAAAAGGTTGGATTTATTTTTATTTTTATCCCCCTCTCTCTCAAAATTGAAATTTTGCTCTGAAACGAAACTAATCAGTTGCTGATTGTGCATCAAAGAAGATGAATATGGAAATCTTTATGGAATTCTGTGTTCATACAAATGCTGTAATTCTTACGGGTTGTGCTTTTTTTCAGGAGACAACATGTACAGCTGTGAAAAATGCAAGAAGTGAGTATGAACTTGTTGGAGAATGTATTGAAGATGATGGGTTGCAGAAATTAAAGTGTTAATGTTGACTCTTTGATTTTTTTTTTCAGGTTACGGAATGGAGTCAAATTCTGCAAAGTTCAGAGTTTGCCAGAGGTAAGAACACAGATGAGCTATTATGGTTGTTATATTTCCATCAGCTTTACATTAGCTTAAGGGAAGTACACAAAATAATAAAAACACCATAAATGAGGTCCACAATGTCTTGGCCTGTTCTGTAGTCCGCCTGAAAGGAAAACAAAACTAAAACCCTTAGTAATATAATGGGTAATAGGTTCTGTTGAGTCATCTGTTTTCTACATCCAGTGGATTTATGGTTGGAGAGAGACTAAGAATGCCTTCAAATATAATATCTGCTGCTATCTGGTAAATTTGATCTGAGACCTTTAATGGCAAGAGCAGCCATCCTATGGGGGTTGTTAGATCTGATGATTGTTCAGGACATCTGTAAAATGGACAAAAGTATTTTACTGGACCACCATGATGGTAGTACTACACATACAGCCATGCTGTAAAAATTGCCCAAGTAGTTATGTTCTTATATGAACAGATATGGCAGGTTTTTGCTATTTTTATTGTTGGAATCTGACAACGAACTTAGATTTTATGCTTTGTTCAAATTCTCTGTCTCTCAAACAGATTTTGTGCATTCACCTCAAGCGCTTCAGACACGAACTTATGTTCTCCACCAAAATCAGCACTCATGTGTCCTTCCCTTTGGAAGGCCTCGAAATGCAGCCCTTCCTGGCCAAGGACTGCTCCGCCCACATCACCTCGTATGACCTACTGTCAGTCATCTGTCACCACGGCACTGCCAGCAGTAAGTCTTTTAGACAAGGGATACGGTTTATAAAAGTATTACAGTACCTCATATATCATTTACAGCAGTTACACATTATAATAGAAATTATTATTGTTCATATTATTATATTATATAAAAAAAAGATTATTCATATTATTTTAAAGTATTGTTTATAAATACTTTAATGCATAGTATGATAAATCAATGTGATTTGTTTTAATTTAGAGGTGTGTGAGTGGTTTCAGGTGGTGAAGTTGTAGTCTTTTTGTGCCACTAATAATAATTCAGTGATACAGCAAAAAAACAGGAAAAAACTAAGATGTGGCAGTAGCGTCTGGTTACGTCTCCAACAAAACGTAAATATTTAATGTGATTTTTGCTTTGTTCAAGGTGGCCACTATATTGCCTATTGTCGGAACGAGCAGAACCAGCTGTGGTATGAGTTTGATGACCAGAGCGTTACTGAGGTGTCGGAGTCCTGTGTTCAAAACGCTGAGGCATATGTGCTCTTTTACAAGTAAGAACATACACATACATAAACCGATATAAAGAACCAATGTCTATGTATTATTCCTAACCCTAATGCTATTAACCTCCCTGACATATAACCTTACAAATACAACCTAGAAACCTATAACCATATAAATATTACCATATATTAAGTAACAATAAATTGATGTTACTTCTAATACATGTAAAAAGCAGCACATTTTCAAAATTGTATTACAATTAATTACAATTAAATATTATTAATAACTCATGACAATACTCTTTCAAAAAACAAAACAAAAAAACAGTTGTGCTAACTGTGTTACGTTCAGAATGTTACAAATCTGCCTGGAAGAGGATGTGTGTCTATATCGACCTTATACACAGTGAGGAGGAGAGTTTGAGTGGCCAAAGACTCTCGAATGATCACTGCTGGAGTACCACAGAGATTAGTTGTGTCTTGGGGTCTGAAAGGCCAAAAAAAAAAAAAAAATTATAAATCAAACAGCCCCTACTAAGGATGTTCATTTTAATCGGTTAACCGTTAACCGACCGTTAAGAATTTGGACTGATTAATACAATCAGTTAAACGTTTTAAAAAGTCATTTATTTATTATTTTTTTCTGTAACTTATCAAGATATTTAAAAAGCTTTGCTGCATGGTTAAAATATGCTGTGTGTATTAAAAAAAAAAAATTCAGAGAGAGAAAAAACATAAAAAACATAAGTAACGTTTTATTATTTAATTCAGAATTAGGCCTAATGCAGATGCAAAATGTTTACATTATATAACAAACACTTTAAACATAGCTAGGCTATTTTAGTTCCCCTCACTCCGTAACAAATCATTTCAATTAACAGTATTTAGAAAAGAACGAGAATTAAAAATATAAGAAGCTATAGCAATATAAACGACAAGCCAAAACAAAGTCATTCAGGCTAAAACGAAACTAACGTTGGGTCTCTCAATTGACACTAAATCAAGTGTATTTGAATGCCAAATTATTATTATGTACTTCACTCATGTTCCATGATCCATAACATCACGGTATGTAGATAACACTTAACTGCACATATTTTAAAACATATTTAAATTGAACAGTGTATTGTTGTATTTTTCTTGTTTGACTGACTGTAATTTATTATGAAAATAAATAGGCTGCATTGTCACAGTTTGCGCGCATGTGGCGCTGATGCAATCACTTGAGTTTGAGCAGATGACTGACTTTTAAACTGAGTATATTTTCTGAGCAGATAACAAGCTTATACTAATATTTATAATAATGTTTATTTGGGCAGCATTGGTATGCTGGAGCATGAGATCTTGAAGCTCCGCCCTCTTATGAAAAGGGAGGCGGGAGCACTAGCTCTTTTGCATTTAAAGCACATTTTGGCTCATTTCAAGAAACTATAAAAATGATCTGCGGGGTATTTTGAGCTAAACCCTCACATACAAACTTTGTGGACATCAGGAAAAGGGGCATAATAGGTCCCCTCTAAAGTTGTGGGCCTGTTTTTCTGCCAGAGGTCCTGGGCGTCTTGTTCAGATACATGGCATCATGGATTCTATCAATTACCAAGAGATAAAAAAATCTAAACATGACTGCCTCTTAGAAATCTTACAATGGGCCGTGGTTGGATCCCCCATCAGGACAATGATCCAAACAAACACTCAGAGCTGTTATCTTGGGATCTTCACTGAATTGGTGATAAACAAACAATGATTTAAGATGCATCTGTTCTTTTAGGCAGAAAAGCGCAAGGTTATGTTGAGCAGGACAAATGGCCTCGAGTATGACTGTAAATCTCAGTGCTGTTGTGAAGCATGTGTGTTGACAGTTGCTAAATGGCATTGATGTCATTTGTGTGTGTGTGTGTGTGTGTGCAACAGGAAGAGTAATGATGAGACTCGCAAGGAGAGGCGGAAGGTAACCAGTCTGCTCAACATGATGGAGCCAAGCCTCCTGCAGTTCTACATTTCCCGCCAGTGGCTGAACAAGTTCAGAACCTTCGCTGAGCCAGGACCCATTTCCAACCATGACTTCCTGTGTGCCCACGGAGGTGAGGACCACTCTTATTAAGATCTAGGCCTTTCCCACTTGACCCATTTGTTTTTTTAAATTCTTTTCCTCCCCACTTAAAAAGTGCAATATGAGGTCAGCAGAAAAAACTAACACAAATTTCTTAAGAAAGCATTTCAAAGCATTTTTATCCCCTTGATCTGATTTGTTTGAACTGAGTCTAATGAATTTGAAGGAAAAGTTTCCTATTTATTATTTATAAATCTTCTTGCACACCGTTTCATGATGACTTTCTGGGTACAGATGCCTATTTTGAGTAGAAAATAAATTAGTTGGTGGTTAGAAATTTTGACCTCTTGTTTTTCTTCTTCTCAAATAGGTGTTCCTCCAAATAAAGCCTCATTTATTGACGATCTGGTTATGATGCTTCCCCAAAATGTATGGGATCATCTTTATAGCAGGTAAGAGTTGTCACTGCTCTTTTTTATAACTTCCTTTCGAAGTTCAGCTTCTTATTAAATGCTAATTGTTGGCTCGTTGTTGAATAGGTACGGAGGCGGTCCCGCTGTCAATCACTTATATGTCTGCCACACCTGCCAGAACGAGATTGAGAAGCTGGAGAAACGCCACAAGAATGAGCTGGACATGTTTGTTCGGGTAGGAGCCAGAATGGCATTGTAGAGCATTAAGGAAACGTTTACATGACAACGATGTAGTCAAAAACTGAAAACGTTTTCCTTTCGTGTTTTTAAATGGTTTCACATACACACGAAAACGTTTTCAAAACAATTCGCATTTATACAATTTCATGAAAACGGACAAAAACACTGCATCACATATGCCAGGCCAGTAGTTGGTGCAGTCACCTTGTCAGTAACTACTGTTGGTTGTAATATTGGTAAAGTAAATACACACTTTGCTGAATTAGCGTTAGCAAACTCTTGAGCAGCAACAACAGTACCATGTACTTCGCCATTGTTGTGTATGTTTGTTTGCGCTAGCCTTTAAAATTGACATGTATTGCGCATGTCTACATACCTTATGCACGAACATGACGTCACCGTTTTCAAAGATTCCTATATTGGGTGTTTACATGGAAACGATAAGGGTGCCGTAAAAAAAAAAAAAAAAAAACACTTTGAAGCTCGTTTTCATAAACATGCGTTCTCAGTCCCCAAAATGCCGTTGTTGTGTAAGCGAACAGTCAAAATGTATAAAAACTTTCCAGTTTTTGGACAAAAATATTGCCGTGTAAACAGCCCCTAAAGGGACATCTAAAGCGAAAAGCATCTCATTGTTTTGGGTTGGTCTAACGCCTGCACTGTTATCTGGCCTCTTAATGTGTGCACAGAAACACACCCACCCCCTCCATCAACACCACCAAAAACACCCTCTCAGAATGAGATCAGAAGTGTGACCCCTGCCCCCCTCCCAAATTGTGCTCATTATTAATGCATGAGGACAAAAGTAATTGATTTCAGCCAGAGATGCTTTGCTTAGTTCAAGTTAAGGCCAAGTCACTGATAATATGGAATTTTAACTGTACCAATAAGCCGTTTAGGGTTGCAACTAACAAGTATTTTGATCATTCATTAGTCTGATTATTACTTTGATTAATCATATAAGAAGAGTTTGATATAAATCCTTCTTGGATTGCACACTTTCCCACACCAGCTCACACCGTGACCTGGTTTTCATATGCATTTTCTTCATAAAAATGCATTATTCCCTGGTGTAAAGAGCTGTGATTGGTGAATGTTTTCACTTCGCTTGTTATGATTAATAATGTCTAACTGGCTGATATTAAAATGAAAAGCTAAAATCAATTGATTTTTTTTTTTTACAGTATGATCATTTTAAGTTTTGAACCACCCTGTTCAGTGTCTTCTCAAAATTATTATAACATTTTCATACTGTACATTATATAACTGTGAGGCCTAAATTCAGTTGTGTACAGCAATGTAGCTCACTAAGACTTGGAACATAGCTTCTGTCTCAGTTTTACATGTAATTGTTTGTTTGGCTTTAGTGAGGTAGGATGATATTTTACGAAGAAACACTCAGGTAGTGGTATCTTTCTCTGTCTTCATGTGTTTTTTCTCTTTCCCCATCTCTTCTGTCCTTCGTGTAGCTCAATAAGGCGTTTCAGGAGGAGGAGTCTCCTGTGGTGATATACTGTATCAGCATGCACTGGTTCCGGGAATGGGAAGGCTTTGTCAAAGGCAAGGACATTGGTAAGTCATTTCTCATCCCTGCTGCTGTACTTCGAAACTATCTGAAAGTTTGAAATTGAATATCAGCATTATGTCCTGCAGTTATTGATGACTAAGGAGTTCTTGAAGAATTTCATTATAGATTTTGTTTGCTTCTCACGGTTGTTTGGGGTATTTGGTGTGTTTTTATTGATGGATGGTCTTGTGTTTTCCAGACCCACCAGGACCAATTGATAACTCCAAGATTGCTGTAAATAAAAACGGACACATCACATTAAAGCCAGGTATTTTTATGTTTACATTTTTATGTTTACAGTTACCATAAAACAGAAATCATAACCCATTTTACTTCTTCAATACGGTGTATTACCAGCTGAAGTTGAATCTTTAAAATATTTGTAAAGTTAAATAACATACTGTACATTTAAGTAATCTTTGTCCTTTTAGGAAAGTAAATTAGGTCAATATTAGCTTTTTGTTTTCAAAATGGTTAAATTCATCATGATTATTTTGCTAACATTTTAAACTGTGATTAATTAATCACAATGGATTTTTCTGAGAAATTTCCTTTTACATTTAATCAGATTTATTGCACTTTCACATAAGCACAAATCAAGGGCATGTTCATTAATATGCAGGGTTTATTTTACCACATCTAGTTTCCTGATTTATTATATCCATCATACATGTAGTTTTGTATATTGTATGAAAGAACCAAATGCCATTTGTCTTATTAAATTTTAGTGTACTATCAGAATGATTTTGACATGAATATTGCAAAAAAAAAACAAAAAAAAACTTACATAATAGCTGCTTTAACACACTCTGTACAAAATCTTGAAAAGCTTCTCAAAAAAGCTAAAACTGTAAAATTCTTAGTAATAAAGTAATTCAAAATCCTTTTAAAGGGATAATTGACCTAAAAATGAAAATTGTCATCAACTCCAGTTTCTTTGTCTCATATTTTGAAGAACGTTGGTAACCAAACAGTTGATAGTAGTTATTGACTTCCGTAGTATTTTTTCCATACTATGGAAGTCAATGGGTACCGTCAGCTGTTTGGTTACCAACATTCTTCAAAATCCAAGTTCTGATTGGGTATTAAGCTCTTAATATTTAAATGCTTGTGGAGACCAGATAAATTAAAAAATAATAATAATAATAATAAAAAGCTTGCCAATATTGTTTTTATACTTAATTAATCAAGAAAAGCAGAGATCATGATTAAAATGATTAATCATGCAGCCCTAAATTAAGTAGTGTACTTCTTTCAAGTACTATGATTAACAACTAATGCGTTTTGCTGCTTCTCCGCTTCAACAGGTGCTGATTCAGGTCAGATATCTGAAGAGACCTGGAACTTCCTCCATTCCATCTACGGAGGAGGGCCAGTGGTGACCGTGCGGCCCAGTGCCAGCCATCAGGACGCCGAAACTTCTCAAGCAGAGGAGAAGATCGAAGTGGAGACGCGCTCCGTGTAGTTGTGCCAAGATGCTGCTAGACCACAAGGGGACCTAGAAACACTCATTATTTTCTACTTCACTTTTGTTTTCAAGTGTTCAAGTAAAGGACCTACAGCTTCACCTCAGCATACTCACCTCTGCCACACTTTCTATACCCTTTATGACTCTTCTTTATGGATCAGATGGATGGATTAAACATCCTCTACTGTGCTTTCTTTGTATATATCATACACATCCACTTCCTCTTGACACTAGAAACCAAGTAGACTTAAGGCACATATTCACAGTCCATTAATGCATTTGATTTCTGTGCAGCTGCGTTCACGACAGATTTTGCCCAGGCCAAATAGAACATGATATGTGTACACTGAAAATGAATTCCACTGCATCTAGATATTTTTGAGGCACTGCTTCAATCAAGAAAATGAAAGAACATGTTGTCTTAGTGGATGAAATCTTCATGTTTTGGGTATGAAGGGATACTAAATGCTGCGTAGTCTCAGGAAAGAACTGTACTGTAGATTCAAAAGCAAGCATGCTTCAGCTCTGATGTTCGATATGTATTTGAATGTACTAGTACTTAAAGAACACGTTCCTGCACTAAATGTTATTTATTCCAGAGGGGGATGATTATCCTGGCATTCATGAACGTTTTCTTTGTTTGAAAATGATTCGGGGAGCTAAATCTAAGCAGAAAACACGCTAATAGGAATGATGTGGCACATTATGCTGGCAAGAAAATCGATTCCTTTTTTTGTTTGTTTTTTTTTTGCTGCATAGCTGTGCCGCTTAGTTGCATGGAGATGCAAACAATAAGGTGCACATTTGAACATCAATGCCTGTCTTGTTTAAAAATGCTATGTAAAAGGAAATCAGTAATGTACATTCAAGGCATTATTTAATGTATAGAAGGATGTGAAGTCATTTGTCAATATTAATTGTCCGCAGAGATGAAAGCTGTATCCGAGTTGCTACTATTAAATCCTAATCTTATGCTGTCGATATCTGTCATCATTCTTTGATCTAAAGAAGTTAAGAAATTGCTCCGTGAATTGATATACTTCACGAACACACACAATCAAATGAGAAAATAATACAAGACATTTGTAGGACATTTTGTGATGTTATTTTCAGGACAGTTGAGCACATTTCCACCCAAGTTCTCATTACAGTAATGCATGTAGATTTTTTTTTTCTGTGGCTTTCAAATTAGCATGAAGCTATTATAATAAAAATTACTACCAAATATAAACTAATTTTTATTTATTTCTGTAACATTTAGCACTCCCTGAGGAAAATGCTTGACATGTAAGACAGTGTCTGTCATCACCATATTTCAAGGCATTCTTTTGACTGTTGAACTTAATTCACCGACCTTAACATGAAATACAATTAAAGTTGTTTACTGAGCCCTAAATAGCACTGGTGCAGTCTAGCCGTATAGTTTCCATTCGTAGACCGATCAATAGGACACAATAGTGCATTCTTCAGTACAATATGCTGCTCATCATCAGCTGAAATGGTCAGTCGGATCAGGGCTGACAGCAGAGCTCGTAAGAGCCGGTCATTATGAGAAGCGCGCGCGTGTGGGCCGCGGCTGCTGTCCTGTACAGTCTCGCAGTGAGCGGGATTGAGGATTGTGGGAATCACATTCACAGCAGCACCGACTACGAGGGAGAAAAAAAAACATGGCGGCTGCCGAATGTGCAGCAAACGATTTGCGGAAGTGAGGTAAGTGTAATTCTGTAGCTACATAAACCCTTTTACATTGAATTATCCGTCACGAAAGTCCAATTCCCCGACTTTATCTCGCAGTTAAAGCAGACTCTGATTCAGGAACCGCTCTGATTGTAGCGGTTCAAGCGGATTTGATGGGCAAAGTTGTTGCGGCTGATCAGTAGTGTATGTTCACTGCCACCGCTCCTCTGCACTGTTCCACGCTAGCCGGTTAGCTTCCACATTTAGGCCCTTTTATCTTCAAAAGTGATTTACTCACTTGCTCTACTAATTGCATTTATTTGTCACGGGGAAACATTTTTTTCCGTTCGTTAACAAGTGTTATGAATGTGCGTAAAATAGGGTGCGCCAAATTCGTTAGCATTAGCATGCTAAAGTGAGTCTATCATCGTTATTAGCGCTCTTAGCCAAAATGCTAAGTAGTGGCAAAAAGAAACGTAATTGTTGTTTTTTCTCGTTGTTGCGTGGCCATCTACACGATTCATATTTTGTATTAATCGTAGCACAAAATTGGTGCAATTGCGTATGCTGTGAATGCAGCAGTTAGCAGGTGAACTATTAAAACCCTGTCTACATATTTATTTTGTTCCGTTAAACGGTTCGTTGTGTCTTAAAAGTAGATATGTATTTCAACACATTTTATGAAATGCATGAAGCAGACGTGTTGCATTAGATACTAATTCAGAAGTTCGCTCAGAAGTCGCGGAAGCTGGAGAAACTTGCCCCGGGGTTTCGGGAGGCAGCCGGGCTGCACATCATGCCGAACCGCGGGGCGCTGCTGCCGGAGAGGCCCGTTAAATGCAATCGTAGGAGAAAATGTTACTAATGTCGACTGTGCTAGATAAATAACGGCGAGTTAATAATTGCTAATAATAGTGCTTAAGACACCGTTTGTTTGTCAGTGTGTCAGCTTTATGAAGACGAACCCGTTTCAGGGGAAAACATGAACATGTGTTTTAATAAGGCTTTTCATTTTTCAAGCACGGAGACAAACTGGGTTCACTGCACCCACTGCGACGAGCAATTTAGAGAACATGCAGAGGGGCAAGTGTTTTCCTGCGTGGTCATTTGGACTGTGCTGGAGTGTTTTCTGATAGTTCATTGGTGAGCACGTGTCAATTTAAAGTTCTTCGCCACGCGCGCGAGTTCTACGATTATTCAGGAAGTTTTAATGCGGCGCGTGCATAATAGCAACGTCATATTACAGGTCTATAAAAACAGTCTGCGCCAGTTTGAGGGCAGCTGGCGGTGATCCACCATTCTGGGATGAGCTTCTGTTGGCACCTGCCAGTGGCTGAGGTAGAAGTGTCTGTTCTGGGGCTTCTTACACAAGGTGTGATGTAGGACAGAACCTGTCATTTATAATCTTTCAGTAGTTTCTTCGATTAATTGGATGGGGGAAAAAAATCCCAAAACAACAATTTAATAATACATTTTAATCTACTGCTTCCAAAATTTCACATCCTGTCAAATGTTGTTCTCAAAACAGTACGCAGTGTGAGCATTAAACAGCACACACCTCGCCTGAAAGCGCAAGATGTGCCCAAGTTGTGCACTTTTCTCACAACAGTTCATTCTAAGTCAATGTTCTGAAGTGACTCAAGTGGCAGATGTTTTCTTTGCATAGTGTGTAGAGTTGATTAATAAAAATAATCGATTTTATTAATCAGTTGTTGTTGCCCTAAAAATAAATGATTTCTCAATTGAATTGCAGTGTGTTTCCATCTAGACTTTATTGTACATTTCCTCCTGGTTAAGCATCATGGGTCACCCATGTCTTACTAAGTAATAGTTAATGTCCATCTGCAGGCTTATAACGATATAAAAGCAGTTAATTCTGATATTTAGACTAAAGACCTTAGCTTAAATCTCATTTACTTTTATGTTCACATTCAAAATTGGTGCATTTATGTGCTGTGCCAGCATTGACCTCATTGATGTGCCGTAAACAAAAGAGACAAGCCATCGGATCCTGACTTCAATTTCAGTCTAAATAGGGAAGACCTGGAATATAGAGCACAAGTCATATAGACTACTTTGTTGATGCTTTTTTTAGTATCCCAATCCAAAAGATGAACAGCACACTGAATTGGAACAATATGAGGACGGGTACATAATGTGGGAATGACTCTTTCTGCTTTTAATTGTCCAGTTTTGTCTGTGAATGATGCCAGACGACATGAAGTGTAGAGCTGTAGTCAAGTCCGGCTTTGTCGAGTCCAAGTCAAGTCCAAGTCCAGGACTAGTCGAGACCGAGTCAAGACCGAGTCCAAAGAGGTTCGAGTCCAAGTCAAGTCCAAGTCCAAAAGTTTCGAGTCCAAGTCCAAGACCGAGTCCAAATGAAAGAAAAAAGGGTCCTCTTCAAGACCACATACTTAACTACTGATAATGTTTGTGATGCGAGAGACAGCATATCTCCTATTCTAAGAAAATCATTTTACATTATTATTTGTAATGATCAAAAAGCATGTGCAAAGTAACAACTCTGTAGGACAGGGGTCTCCAAACTACATCCTGGATGGCCAATGTCCTGAAAAGTTTAGCTCCAACTGGCCTTAAAACACCTGGAAGATTAGTGTGTCTAGTAAGAGCTTGATTAGGTTCAAGTGTGTATAATTAGGGTTAAAGCTAACAGGGGCGTTAAAGAAGATCCCGGGCCCTATGCATAGGCAGTCCTGATGGGCCCCCATGGCCCCCACCCATGAAAATATCCAGGTAAAAAATATATATTTCAGATTCATACTTTTCAAGGGCCCTCTCTTCCTTTGGGGCCTTGCTAATGAGTACTGGTTTTACCCCCAGTCCGACCCTGGGAGCTAAACTTGGATAAGCAAACAAAGTTTGGAACTGTAAGGTCAAATCATTTTTATGTACTTTATTTTTTGTTGACATTATATCTGTGGTCAAAAATGTATATGACTATGCCTAATTGGCACAGTGCACAGACACACGCAAAGCTCGGGATATGACAAATGCGCGCAGCAAGGCTAGAATGGATACGTTTGGCTCTACTAGCCATGCGCACATAAATACAGCGAAATTTTTGTCATACTGTGCTAGTGCTTGCATAGACTAGTCGAACTCTGTCGGAAACAATCGACTACTCCAGCATGCATTAACCATAATGCATACAAAGTGTTTGCAAGTACGACGTGAATTTTAGAATTACAATATTGCGTGGAGCTGTTACTACTATATGACCTTATCTATGTTGCATGTAAAAATAAAATATGTAATAATTAGGGTTGTGCCTGAAGCCGAATGCCTTATTCGGAATGGCAAGTATAATGGCTTAAAAAACGAATAACGATCAAGGAATAATTCTGCCTGAATACTCGGCTAAAGCTGACAGAGTCTGGTGTTTGCTAGATAACAGGTGAGCCAGGGCATCAGCGCCAGAAGTGAATGAATGTAAACTTTATGAGTGAAAAGAGCACAAATCAAACACCGCATTGTTGTCGCCTCTCTGTTTATCTCTCAGAAATCAGAGCGTTGCAAGAGTAATTTTACCTATAATAATACATCATAGCTACACGTTATATTATTTGTATATATTTAAAAGGCAAATATTGAAAGCTTAGGCTACCATGATACGAAGCACAGCGCGCTCGCCAATCAAACAGCCGCGCTGCGCGTCTCAGTCTCTCAAAAACCAAATCAGTTCTCTCTCAAGAGTAGGCTAATAATCAGCTTCGATACGGATACATTGTCTACTTGTCCTACATGTTTGCATATTTACCTTTTGCTGGTTTGCGCGGAACACACACATCTGTTTAGTGAAGTTCATTAACATTAAGACTCGCTCAAAGTGTTCTGCGTAATGAGAATGTGTGCATTGAATGGATTCAGTCGTGTTCAAATGATCACTAAACGTTTGTCATGACATCTCTCTGCTTGCATGATAAATATTATTTTAGAAATTAATAATTATTTCAGTTTAACACGACATACTTGTTCAGTGATAACTACGAAAAAATATATAAAAAGTCATAACAGTCTTATCAAGTAACTGTACGATGTTGTATCCGAATGCAGATAGGAAAAATTTTGTGATTGTTACAGATACAAATACTGGCTGTTACATGACAATTTAAATATGTAATGTCATATATAAAGTTTTTAAAATTTGCATATGTAATTGTTGCATAAGGCTATACATTAATACGCGTTTATTGATAATAAAAAAAGGCTATCTAGGTGTAGACGTAAATAAAACACAATCTAACAGGTAAAAAATTAAATTAGAAACATCTAAACTTTTCAGGTCGCAGTAAGTGCACCACTGGTCATGTACATCCTTTCCCGGAACAATACTGAAAGCTAAGGCAAGATGGAGAAACAGATGATCATAGTTGTACAAGGATAGCCATTTTTTAAATGAATCTATTAGCAGAGCTACTGCAAGGGATTTTAAGTGCTGGAATTCCATTTATTCTTTGCTGAAACTTCTGCGTCATCATGGAGAGCGGGTCATGGTTGCCCAGCAACAGCAGACGCCACTGGAGCGCAAGCGCAGGCTACAGAGTGCTTTGGAAATAAGGAGAGCGGCGCGCCTAGCGTTTCCCACACGTTTTCAGTCGCGACATCATGCAAATGTGGTTTTGTTTTGAAGGAGAAATTTTTTATTTTATTTTTTTGCTGGACTCGGTCGAGACCAACTAGAAGACTTGGCGAGTCCAATGGCCAAGTCCGAGACAAGTCCGAGTGCAAATTCAACAAGTCCGAGACAAGTCCGAGACGACAGAAAAATGTCTCGAGTCCGGACTCGAGTCCAAGACCGGACTCGAGTACTACAGCCCTAATGAAGTGTCTCCATTGGCTGTCATAGGAACAATAAGAGCCGCTGCACAGATGGGCTGCTGGGGTCTGAGCGATTCCTCTAATTGTGTGTTTAGTGTTCACTAAAGCAGGTTGAAATCCAAAGATTCTGGTTCTGTTAAAACTAAACAAGGCCAAAATTGACATCTTCATTTTTAATTCATTATTTTGTAATGTTAATTTTTTGCTGATTTTATTCCAAAAAGACTGCTATTGTTTAGCTGATAATGCTATTTAAAGGGACTACGTTAATAATTTAGTCATCTTCATGCTCTAAACACATGACTTTCTTCTGTGCATGCAGAATTGTAATTAAAGGGTCATATAATTCAGTAGCTATATTGCACGTTGTTATTCCTCAAAATGTTGTCTTGTGCAGCAGCCTCCTAAATTTCATTTGTGCCTCCACATTTAAATGTACTGTGTTGTGATTGGTCAAGAATGACATGAAGAATTATATTTGACACTGACACAAATTCAAAGGCCTTGAATATGCATGTACATCTGAAATGTTGTTGAACTGTCTTTAATAAAACTGCACTGGAAGCTTCTGTCACTAAGACAAATTCACACCTTGGCAATAACTTCTGATTCTGATAGAGTGCTGTAGTGATGCTGTATTTTTGTAGTCCAACACAAAACTTAACATCACCATTGTTTCTTTAACAAAAACCCAGTAAGAATAATACAGGATAAATACAATCGGCAGAAGTGAAAATCCAAACATAAAATGCAAACAATCTACACCACGATCATGTGACTTCAGTGTCACAGTCATTAAAATTTCAAATAAAAAATACATTAAGCTTTCAAAAAAAAAAAAAAATTAAAAATATCAGTCAGAAAAGTTTGCTTTTCTAACTGTGAGTGTCCATATATTAAAAATAATTAAACAATTTTGTGATACCAGAAGATTCAATGATTAACATTAATTTTACATCTATCTTGATTTTTGTGTGTGTTATTTGCATGTGTTTTAGCAAGTTTATTTGTACAACAATTTTCACAATACAAATCGTTGCAAAGCAACTTTACAGAAAATTAAGTTTCTACAATATGGCAGAAATGTATGGGAAAAAAATTATTAAAGATGTTATTAAACAGACGATGAAGACCTTTAACAGCAATTATTATATGATGCGATCAAACTTATAGCAAAATTTGGTAGTATTACTTTTTTTTTTTTTTCTAGAGATGCATCAATCGATCAGCCAGGGATTCGACCGATTTTCCTTATGATCAGACCGGATTGGTAACTAGCCGTTAAGTGTCACTTCTTTCTTTCTTTCCGCTTAAATACTGCTTGTATTGCACATTATTTTAGTAATTCCTGCAGGTTTCGCGCTTACACCAAAAGCGCTCGCACCTCCACTGACCTATATTAGTGGAGCACACAAGTCGTGCTCAATCTCAAACAGCTTGTGAGCCACAAATACCTAAATTACTGGCTAACTGCCATAAAACGTTCAAAAACATACAAAATGATGTCAAAATGCTAGGGCTGTGAATTTTTGAGAAGGCAGCGATTCGATTCACGATTCATAGGTTTTCGATTCGATTCAAGAACGATTTTTGCCAGTTTAGAACGATTCGATTCGATTCACAATTGAATTTGATTCGATTCGATTGTAACGTTTCGATTCTGCATTCTTTAAGTGCATTCACAGGATTATTTAAACGTTTCCCTTAAATTCTTTAAATGCTTAGTCAGGGGGCAAATTACAGCAGCCTTCATGGTTAGAGAACCATAGGTTAGGAAAAAAAAAAAAAAAAAAAGTTGTCCATTGTTAAATGCTAGTTTAATGATGCGACATGGCATACGTACAACTGTATGTAAGCCAAGATTTAAAAAAAAAAAACAGCTTTAAGAGTATTATGTATAGGCTAACATTTTGTCACACCAGGGGCGTAGCCATCATTTCAGAAGTGACATAAAATGTCAAATACAATCATTTTATGTATGTAGCCTATGCATTATCATAATTATAATTATTATTATTTTATTTTTTTACAAGGAATTCTCTTCTTTATTACTTTCAATTAGCTTTAAGAAATCAAATACACTGCTGGACAATAATCAATTATTTGTAATCAATATTTTTTTCCTAATGGTTACTTTATTATTGTTTTATATATTAAGCTACATTTAATTATCAATTATTCTGCACAGAATAAGGTAGAAAATATACTTTTATAGTTTCTGTACTGCAATAAATGATATGTCAATTAGCACTGCATCATTCATACATTTTATTTTATTTTTTTTTATTTTTTACGTTTCATCAGTTCATTCTGCTTTTATTCAGTTTAGCTGCGATAAAGCCTGGCACGTCCATGAGAGCGAGATCACTTCTCTTTCAGTGTGAAAACGTCTTTATCTAATTTTCACAAAATAAAATGCTATAGTAGATATTTAGCTTCTCCTCTCCATCAACGAAGAAGAAGAACTGAATTGCATTGAAAAAAAGTTGACTTTTGTTTGTATAATCTGTCAATTATATATCTAAGAAAAAAAAAATCGGGATCGGCAAAAATCAGTATCGGCAGATCACACCAAAATATTGGGAATCGAAATCGGCCAAGAAAATTGCAATCGTTGCATCTCTATATTTTTTTCAGTATAATTCATTTTAAGTCATGTGGACCTCTAGGTTTGCAGAGGCCCCGGCTTGAGAACCACTGCTTTAATAAAGTCGGTTCTAGTGAATTCTCAGATGTTTATAGCATGAATTGATTTCAGCATGTTACATCACCCATTGTGCTCTGTTATTTAAAGCTTTACTCCAGATATCAAGACAAACAACCTAACCTTCACTTACTCATATTTGAGTTTCCAGATAACCTCATTATGCACAAATGACTCATGTCAGAATGGTTGTAGTGTGTGTGATGACATTAGTGGTGACTCCTCCATTAGCAAAAGCTCGTTTTATGATCGTGATGACTATAGTTGTCCTTTTTCTTTCTTTTTTTTTTTTTTTTTTAGATCAGAGTAAATTGATATAAACGAGAGAATGGGAAACGAAGACAAAGGTTTCCTTTATATTTGAACTTGGTCTCTCAGCCTGTATGTGTTTGTTTCAGCTCAGACCACAGGTTTGGATTTGCTGTATGGAAAAATCAGTTCTTTAATAGTATTTCTAGAGAGAGGAAAATCGATTCTAGTAGTTAAACAGACATGGGTAGTAATGGAAAATCATGCTTTCTAACCGCTTTAGTGCTTTTAGTATTCAGGCCTGACACCACGCCTTCTGTCTGTTTTCTGTCTCGTTTTTTATATGCATGGTCAAATCACATTAGACACCCACCAGGAGGCTTCAGTGGAGTGTGAATAAGGGATGCGTGTAAGACTGTCCTCAGGTGCCTCTCATTTCTCAAGCAAAACTAATGTCAGCAGTACAAAATCTTATTCGAAGCCTCTCTTCATTCGGATCACACTAATGGTACATGGCAGTGATTGTGTGGACTGCAGAAAGTGATGTGGTCTTTAGTGAAATATCTAGAGCCATAGTTTCATAAAAACAGTCTCTCTCTCTCTCTCTCTCTCTCTCTCTCTCTCTCTCTCTCTCTCTCTCTCTCTCTTCAAGGACAGGCTTTATGGAAGTGTTCTGGTAATAAAACCTAAAATTATCCCTTTTTTCCTACTGCATATGTCCTAGATGTATCCTCTTGCACAGCCTTAGCAGAATAGAGGCAATTGAGGAATTCGATATGGTGTAATCTTATTTGTCTCACTTCAAGCTTCTGTTTGACTTTAGTACCACACTAATTATTGAGTAATGCAGACGACAGGACCAGCCCAGTGTTCCTTTCAGACTCCTGTGAGGCAGTTCAAATGTGGTGCCTTTTTGCTGCTGAGTTGTAGATTTTGTCAATTTTTACCATTCCCATGAACTTTGGGCTGACTGCTTCATTTGTCATACTCAGGGTCCAAAATTAGCTTTTTGCCACACATGCCGATGCCTTGTGAAGTTCCTCCATAGCTGGAGAAAACTTACCATTAAATGTTATTTAGGGCTAGTTTTTTTTTTTATTAATAATGGGACATTTAAAACATTTAAATGGATACTTGACCCAAAAATTTAAATTCTTTTAGCACCCTCGTCATTCCAAATCCGTAAAGGGGCGGTCACGACTCACAAGACATTTGATTGGAAGTTTTTCCTTAGTTGGCCATTTGATTTAAATCTGATGTGACTCTGAGGACCCGGGTATATCACATTTTTTGCATTCTGCTCCATCTTGAACAGTTGAGTGGTCAAGCCTTTCAAAGTGTACTCCATTAACCATGAGTGTGGATGGCTGTTTGTAGCTTCAACCTTTTTTTTTTTTTTCTTTTCTAAGCATTAAAATAACTTGCACAAGTCTTCATGTACATGGATGAGCTGAAACCAGCAGACTGTTTTTGAAAATGAAAATGTCTTCAAGCCAGAATGGAACATGGATGTATAATTTTACTTGAAAGCACCCAGTGTACTTTGGCTTTACACATCAGTGAGGTTTAGATTGTTATCATTTAAGTTTACATCATGTAAATTTGCAGTACCTAGTGTTACCAGCCAACACAAATCTTTGGTGCTTCATAATAAAGCAATAAGCCTCAAGAAGCCATGGTTTACAGTGAATTTATAACCACTAAGGGGTATTGTTAGGCATGACACGAAGCGGAGGAATGATCAGTTTTATAAATGTTAATTTTGGACCCTGGCCACAGGATTCTGCGGTGCACTTACTGCTTCATTAGAGACACCCATGATAACTTTTTCAAGACTGAAGGTCTGTGGTATAGTGGCTGTTGTTGAAAAGCTCTTTTATAGCTCAGATATGAAAGAGCTTAAATACAGACCATCCCCCTTCACATCTGCAGCTTTACCAACTGTTAGAAATGCACCAGGGAAAGCCTAACGATAACATGTGTGATAAGTAGATTGATAGCTTGTGGGAAACTCTCAGATAACGTCGGAATATCAAACGTATTTATAGAATATTAGATAACAGTAGATCATAGCCTGCCCGTAGGTTGTTATTTCTCCAGTGGTGTATGTTTGACTCTGTTTTACCGAACCCAAAGACACTGAGAGTAATAGAGAAGAACTTGCAATAAAGATTTTCCTCTGAAATTGTGTACATTTTAAAGATTTATTGTGGGAATCTTGTTGTTTGCTCATGCGTCATCACTTTTACTAATGCACATAGTAATAAACTGGAGATCATGTTTGTGCTATTGACATTAATATTATCTCCAATTGTGCAGCTTTTTAAGGAGGGTTGTACTATTAGGTTTTTTTAAGCAAGCAAAATATTCTTACAGGTTTGCTTTGAAGGAAAGATCTAAGACCTTGGCTCTACTGTCTTGAACAAGAAAATTGTTTCATAGCAGGATCTTGGCATTGTGGTTGCAACTTTTGCACAGGCAGACATCACATTTTCTTCAGAAATCTAGTTAATGTTTTTCAGTAGTATGAAAAGCTATAAATAAAGATCCCTCTCTCCTTCCTTTCCTCTCCTTAGAAATATTCCAGATATTCCACGAATGCACTCTCATTCTTGACATACAAGTTGTTATTTTCTCATCGATCCACTGTGAAGGAACATCCAGCAAACAGATTGTCACTTTTTTAAACTTTAGCTAAAATGTTTCTTTTACTTAATTTTTCCTTAACTTTGGACCATCGTGTGTTTATCTTTTTTATAAATCATCTTCTTGTGTTTTTTTTTTGTTTTTTTTAAATACAATGTTTTACAGAAATAGCAAGAATGATTTGTGTTTGTTCTAGAAGTGTTAGAATTAGGGATGCACCGAAATGAAAATTCTTGGTCGAAGTCAAACAAAATGAAACACTAGGCCCAAGGCCGAATACCAAACATGGTTTTCACCCCCCCCCCCCTCCCATTTTTCACCATTGCATTTAATTAAATTGCCAAAATGTGTTTTTTTTAAATATTTACTTAAATTAAAAATTTTAATTAAATGTATGCATTTAGCAGATGCCTTTATCCAAAGTGACTTACAGTGCATTCAGGCTATCAATTTTTACCCATCATGTGTTGCCGGGGAATCGAACCCCCAATATTGTGCTCGATAACGCAATGCTCTACCACTTGAGCTACAGGAACACTTAACTTTAAACACTTTACTGAACACTGAATTTTTTTTTTTTTTTACATTCTAGCAGACATTATACAAACAAAGCACAATTTAACTTAAATTTAGTAAGTTAGTAAAATAATATTTTGCCCATTTTTGAGTCTTGAATCAGGCATGTATTTTTTACGGTACAAATAATAGCTGCCTTGCTGAGTAGAAGAGAATTATTTTAAAACTTTAGAATATATTAGAGATCCCAATTTTAACACTATGTGTGAATATTATATGTATCAACAGAGCTGTTGTAGGCTAATTGTCTGTTATTATCCAGTCCATGTAATAATTATTCAGGGTTTCCTATATATTGATTTATTTGTGGCGGGCCACCACAATATCTAAATTGACCGCCACAAATAGATTTTCATAAAGGTTCTGACTTTGTTGAATAAACATGAGCACTGCACGTTTAAAAATTAAAAACCGCCACAGGTGTTTGTATATCACTGAAATTCAGAAGGAAACCTTATTCGTTATATCGGTTGCCAAAAATTCAGTGCATCCCTAGTTAGAATGAGCTAAAAATAATAAACGCATCCCTTTGTTAATGTGTCCAGCATTAATGTGTTTATGAATTTATAGCGGTCTGATTTGTAGCTATTTTTCTAGCAATTTTTGCAGAAAAAGTCTTTATGTTGGATTTTTTTATTGTACACTGTAAGAATTAGGGCTGCACGATATATAGTTTGAGCATCGATATCGTGATGTACATATCCACGATAGTCACATTGTGGGATGTGCGATGTTTAGTATACTGAACGTTAAGGCTGCACGATAAATCACATGCAATATTTAATAAGCATCTTGTCAGTTCGGTTCTGTAATCAGCGGTAAATTTCCATCACCTGCACTCTTTAACATGCAGCATCATTTACTACACGGCCATTAATCATTGACAATCTCTGCAAAACACAATCATATTTTGCTCATGTTTTGCTCAGCTTGTCAGTGAACAACGGCTCAGTGTAGTAAATGGAACTTTGAATCTCAATTATATGTAATTTCTCTCTCATCATGTCCCTCAGGTGCCCACATTCTGCTGCTGAGGAGAGAGCACCACAATGAGGAGACAGTAGGCACCCACCATAGTATGGCCGCATCCCGCTCTTCGCGCGTCACAAGATCATCAGTGGGGATTAATGGATTGGATGAAAATTTTTGTGGTCGAACCCTCAGGAACCGCAGCATCGCCCAACCAGAAGAGAGCTCTCTGCCTCCTGTGCCCAGAGCCCGCTCACCCAAGAAGAAGCAGGACTACCAGCAGACCGGAGCACAGGTCGGAAAGGTAGCCGAGAGCAAGGCGGAGGGTGAGCCCTTGCCAGCCTACGGAAAGCGAGGCTTGCCAAGCTCCGAGAAGGACGAGTCAGACAAATCAGACAACTGCGAGCGTCCTAGGGCTGGAGGTGGGCCGGAAGCATCCCCCGCCCTGAAGAAGGCCAAACGTTGCCCTCGCTCAGGTGAATCGCAGGGGGTAGAGGAGGAGCCTTCTCTCAAACCAGAGAGCCCTGATTGTGCTGCACCGAAGGAAAATGACGAGGGCGTCAAATCGAACTTGTCCTTGGACCCTCCACTCAGTCTCAACAAAGAGACAGAGCAGAAAGAGAACGGCCCAGTGGAGGAGATTGCCCCTCCGCCGAAGGTCGGCGAGAACATCAAGGCCACCAATGGCCTCACTGACCTCCATAAGGAGGACTCAGAAGTTGCAGCCTTACCCCCAGAGCTCTGTGCCTCTCTTGCCATGCTTAACAACAATCCTTCACTGTTAAACGGCAGCCAGGCTGCACCCTCATCCCCCGACCCTATTGTGCCTTGTAGATCCCCTCATCCCAAGCAAGCCAATGAGTCTGACAGCACTCAGATTGACTGTGAGTGGAACTCTACCCCCGAGGAAGCTGCCGAGGTCGTGTTATCCCGGGAACCAGAAATGGAGGTAGAAGTGGATGTCATAGGGGATGCCGGCCAGGCTCAGGATGAGATCGCAAGAGAGGAGAGCACCAACGGCGGCTTTCAGGCTGAGCCGCAGGACCCTTCTGACAACTGCTTGAATATCTCAGGAGAAACGGTGGTGCTGACTGCCTCCCAGCTGCCTGCAGAGCCCCCCTCCTTCACAGAGCCTCAAGAACACAGATACACCCTGAGGACTTCACCGCGCCGTGCTGCCTTTGGTAGTGGGCTCAAAGCCAGCTCCCCCAAACCCAGTTCCCAACACATAGACAATGGTTCACTGAAGGAGGATTCCATGCCAGTTTCTCTTTCCTCTGAGGACACCAGCCATAAAGACCTTCCCCATGATGCACTGGGGCTTTCTAGCGAGGCAGACAATGAACTCATGAAAGCAGGGGTCAGTGGAGAGTTTGGAGTGTCAGATAGTAGAGTGTCACGATCCACCAAAGAGTTGCTGGCCGCTCAGGCTGAGGAAGATGAGGAGGAAGAGGAGGACGTCTACTATTTTGAGTCTGATCACTTGGCTCTCAAACACAACAAAGAGTATGTTCAGGTTTATGCTGTCCTGTCTGAAGTCATCAGTTCTGGTAAACCAAGATATGCATTGTCCTTTAACCCCTTTCCTGTTTATTAATGTGCCCTTTTGTATTCATTAATTTGATGCGTTTTCTATGAACAAACCCCAAACCCAAAGTATTAAACTTTTAAAAGCATTAAACTACACAAGGAGGTGCCCAATCCTGTTCCTGGAGATCTACTTACCTGCAGACTTCAGTCTCAGCCCTGCTCCAACACACCTGTCTGTAATTATCGAGTGCTGCTAAGAGATTACTTAGCTGGCTCAGTTGGTTTTGATCAGGGTGGAGCTTAACCTTGCAGGATATTGGGTGTAGTAGACACAAGCTAAAAAAAAAAAAAAAAAAGGGGCATCATGTATCTTTAGTTGGTGTGGTTTATTATTTTAACTTTTGCCCAAAACAGATATCCTAGAAAGCCCTGTTTACTCCCTTCCTCAAATCTTGCCCTGGAGGTCCAATGTGCTTCAGAGTTTAGCTCCAACCCTGATCAAAGTTACCTGCCTGTGATTTTATTGATTGGCATTTATTAGCATGCTCAGGTTTGTTTGAGTAGGGTTAGAGCTAAACTCTGCAGGAAAGTGTATCTTGAGGTCCAGATTTGAGGAACCCTGCCCTTGTACAAGGTAGAGATTTTCGATTCACTCAACTCACAAATCAGTTCAATTCAATTCACAATTTTAATTTTACTATTCGATTCGATTCACTTTTCTTTCTTTTCTTTTTTTTCTTTTTTTTTACAAAATTAGGTTTAAGATAATTTTGTATCCTTTTATTATTGCTTGGACAAAATGCTGCATGTTTCTTTGTGATACTGAAATATAACAATTTAATAATATACTAATATAGCACTCGCATATTATTGCTATTTTGTTGGTTGTAATTGCTTCTGTTGTGCTCATTTGTAAGTCGCTTTGGATAAAAGCGTCTGCTAAATTAGAGCTGTAATAGGGCCGTGAAGGTTAAGCCCGACATGACCCGAGCCCGACAAGTACATTTTGATGGACAGCTTTTTAAAAGCCCGAACCCTTTTACAGCCCCACATTATTCAATTGTTCGCACACGCACAGCCTATAAATTTAGCCTTTAAATATACCAACGCACCAATAAAAACGAGTCTTTTTTAACAAATCAAATTAAGATACATTTTAAATTAAGATGGGTATTTGGCAATAACGAAATTAAGATAAAGGCTCCGCCGGATTTGCTTCGCCACTAGCAGATAGAATAATGCCAACATTAGCGTAAATACTCATGGATTTAAGACTCAATAAATATTTAGTTATCATTTTAAAACCCTTTACTCACAGAGATTAGGCTAGGTCTACATGTTTTTGTGGAGGAAAATGATTGAATCCACTGTAGATGTTTTCAGCGCGTTCCTGTGCTCACTAATGGTGCGTCATTATTCACTCATTATTCTCATTATAAACATGGTCAAAACTTGCTTTGGTGCAACCAAAACGTGATCGCCAGAGGCAAGCCTCCGTTACACCTACTCAGCATCCATTTTCGCAGCTTTCTCACGCTAATCGAAACAAACACATGCCCACGTAAGATGATATAAATGAAGCCCGAACCCGTCGGGTCCCATCGGGTTCAGGCAAAGATCTTCTGCTCTATGATAAATAGCACAATTTAAATATAATATGAATGTAAATAACAAAAATAAATAGAAATTTTAAAACAAGCCCCAAATCAAATAAATAGCACGAATAAATAAATATAAGCGTTTTCTGTGCTCTTTCCATTTAAAATTAGAATCAGGCAACCACTTGCTGCTCTGCTCGCTGAGTAACTTTTGTGGCTTGAATATAAAAATATCTATATAATTTGTATATTCAATGTATAGTTTATGAAGATTGTCTTAAGTTCACTTCAAGTAAAAGTTATATATTTCAGAGCCTATTAAATGGGAAGAAGAATGGCTTAAATTAATAGCTTAATTTGGGGAGAAAATGCATTTAATAGAGACATTAGTAGCAGTATTGTACCAATGACACTGGCTTTTATTAATAACAGGCTACTTCGTAAAAAGATGTCATTAAACACATTTAAAATATACCATCTTTGTTGTTTCTACATTAATTTGGAGGTTCAGTGTTAAATTATGACATTAATATATTATGACAATATAAATATATAAATATAAAATAAAAAAAATTATTAGTTAACTAAAAAAACAATTATATTCCAAGTGCACCACACATGAAGTCAACAATGTAAAACAAATAACTTGTTAGGGCTAAATATCTTTGCTAAAAGATGCATGTATTACAGTTACATCTTGCACAACAGTGTCTTATACATATGAACAGAAATTATACAAGGAAAAAAATGTCAAGGTAATTCAATTTCAAAATGACTGAACGTCTAAAACTATAGACTATTACTAACTATAAATGTTTTGTAAAAACAATGAACAGCAACTTTTAGCCTGATATTACCATGATGCAAACATGAACTATCATAAATACAGTAGTAGTTCTTTACAGGTTTTCTTTCTATTGCGCTGCTTTTCCATTGTTTTTCTGTGTAAACATGGACGCGTTTGACTGTTGCGCTCATGTCTCTTGCATGAAATGGCATTCTAACAATGCGGTGCTCGAGTTAAATGAAGTTCAACCCTGATCCTCCTCCTTTTTTTTCTGATTCCACTGCCCGTGTCGCATCTTTGTCAGCACAAAAGTGCATTCTGTGTGAATGGCACCTGATGATATATTCTACTTCTGGTCCTTCACAGAGCACGTCACATGTGGGCAGTTAATAGCATGCCGTTAAATCATTATTTTCTTTTTACTGTTAACATTGTCATATTGTAAAAGTGTCTAATTGTAACGTTTGGTAATATTTCTATTCAAAATCGTGATTCCTCTATTTATAAAAAGAACTAAATTAAATTGTGGCAAATCATTAAATATGAATTAATCAATAAAATCGGAAAAATCGCCCAACCCTAGTTGACAGACGGCTCTTTTTACCTTTTATAGATGTTGGTGTTGGTAATATTCATTTGTTAGTTAATTTACCGCTGAGTATGCATTTCAATTTAATTTCTAATTTTATAGGCCCCCCAGAAAGAGATTGGGACAGCCCCCACCCTCTTCAAATATTCGATTCGATAATCCGGTCCTTAAATGAAGATAATTGAATAGCCCTGCCCTAGTAGCAACCGCATAACTTTTTCTTAGCAGGGGCAAATACCACTAGTATTTTTCAGGTCTTACTATTTCAGTTTTCTATAGCTTCATAAATCAAATTTATTTTTATTATATTATAAAGGTTTGCTTTAAAAGTAGTAGGAAACTTATTTGGTTGTCAAAACTCAGAAATTTCAGGTTTTGTTTTGTCTGCCCTGTTCTTGTTTAGAGTCTTGTTTTGTCTTTTTAGCTTTCATAGTGTTTGTGCTTTTGTAATTTGAAGAGGTTGGCCTAGATAAACATCTCGGTGTTTTCTGCTTAACTCTGCATACTTGTTCTCTGGAGTGTAATAGTCAACTGTGCTTGCAGAGCAACAGCTGCTGTTGTCTCCAGAACGGTGGTAGGTAATAAGCGAGGGAAGGCCTGCTGCTGGTGGACAGGTTGTCCTGGGTCGTGCTCATTCAGCGTGTGCCCATCTCACAGTGTGAGTGCAGGGATCAGGAGCTGCCAACTGGATTGGCTCGGTCAATAGAAATGAAAAGAGATTGCAGTCACGTCAGTTTATGAGGCCTGTCTGAATTATTTATCTTTTGTTGTTATGTTAAATCGTTCTCATTTCTTATCTGGGACAGTATTTCTCCTGCATTTTCATTTGGATTTGTTGTATGTTTGATTTTAATTATAGATATATCCATGCAGATTACTTTCTTTGGAGAAGCAAACAAGGGGTGCTTTTCTGTGCAAAACTGGTCATCACAGTGCCAATGGGATTGTAGTCACTAGGGTGATGCTAGTGTTGAGGATCTTTTTGAAAGCATTGTTGGTTGGTCCATAAGACTTTGCTAGCACATTCTCTAAGGTTGTTATGTAGTGATCTTGTAATGATCTTCAGATCATTTAGATTAGTATTCATCAACAAGCCTCAGATTTGAGGTCTCCATTAATGTGGAGGATTGGGGTAAGAAGTTTGTTGATATGACATTATAGTGATGGTTGCCTGTAAAAAGCAAACTAATACGGAAGGCAGACAGAACCAAACGTCTTTAAATGTAACGCATTAAAATTCGACCATGTCAACTTGTTCTTAGTTCACATTAATGTGACAGCATGCACAGCAGCCAATGAAATTACTGTATTTGAGACAAAATTTGCTTGCAAACATCAGACATCATGTTTATTAATGAAGTAGTATTAAGTGGTGGTAGTCTGGTATGCACATATGCAAACATCACCTGATATATATTTGTTCATGAGGGATAATGCATCGTTACGTTGTTGTTTTTTCTGTTAGCCGTATGTCGTGATTTGTCATGCCCTTTTAAATGTAGTTCATGTTCTTTAGAAAAGTCTTAATTTATTGCAGTATATATTAGTAAAGGAGTTCCACAGTGAACAAAAGAAAGGGTTAATATTAGGGATCCACTGAAATGAAAATTCTGGGCTGAAACCTAAAATTCTGGATGCACTTGGCCCGAGAACCGAAACTAGTATTACGTATTCGAACATGGCTCAAAAGTGTGCGTATTGCGATAGACATTCAAATTTGTGGATAAATTTCAGACTTTCAGTTTAAAGACTTTTGGCCCCGTCTGCCTTTCATTCAAAAACAAGGAAGGCATCACACAGTAAACGTGCTCACATTGGCTACTAATCTGAAAATATTTATAGGGGTTATTATGAGCAGTTGTTGTATGGCATCCCAGTGGGTATTCAGTACAGGTTAAATGACGCAGTATAGGCTAAAATGGCCTAAAGCCCATATATATATGAGCGATTTTATATATTTGATTTTATATATATGAAAAAAAAAAAATATATATATATATATATATATATATATATATATATATATATATATATATATTTATATACTTTTTTTTTTTTTTTTTTTGGTCTTTGGTTTATAGTCAATGCTCTAGTCTGCTTTTCAGATGGGTGACCCATAGGTGGCAGTGCATTGCCAGCCAAATGTCAGTTTTGGGCTCATTGGCTGTTCCCCCAGCCTGAGGTGCTACATGCCTATTTTCATTGTGCATCTAAATCGAGAAGCTGTTAGCAGCTCTTCTGGGGTCTAAGTTATTAAATGGCAAGGAAATTGAAGAAAAACTAGTCAGTTGCCCTCAAGTAAGACAAATCAAATGGAGCAAGTCATCTAAATGAATTCTTGTTGAGATTGGATGCTTGCTGTCATCAGTTGGTTTTCATTCATGGCATGTTAGGCTAGATTGATTATACAAGGTCTGTTGAGCTTCTGAATAAGATTACTACTTAGCAGTAGGCCGAATCTCCTGTTTAGAAGAGCATCTTTGTCTAATTTTTTTTTTTTCTGTGTTCCTATTTGTGGATTCTTTTTCCTGAGGGTTTGCAGGGAAAAGGTCAAAGCTCTGTAGCGCTCAGCGAACGTCATCTCTTCGTAGCTAACAAGATGACTCTAGAAAAGCTTTTTCAAATGTGAGCTTCTGAATCCCATAAAATGATTTGTGGCATGAAATCCTGTTTCTCTTTCTCTGTCTCTCTCTTTTGTGAGAACTGTTGATTATGTAACACGAACCTATATAGTGATTTTGGCTACTCTTTATTTTGCAGTGCACTAATTAAACTAAGTACTAAGTTTTAGTTATTGGGTCATGTTAAGGGATCTACAACATGCTCATGCAGTATAAGGCATTAACATGTGCTTATAATAAATTACCAATATGATAGTAATATGCATGCTAATAAGTAACTAATTAATAATGAGAATTGGACCTTAAAATAAACTGTTACCAAATATTTCTATAGGAACGTTTGGGACTTTCTTTAGTAAAGTGTGTGCTTGTGCTGCACTAAAATTTAAATAGCAAATAACTGCTGAAAGTTTAATGGATAAACGCATAGCATCAGCTGTTCATAATGTACCAAGCATCTCTGCCCTTCCCTCTCCTCTGTCCTCCACATTAGTTATCAGAGGTTGCTCCAGACCATCAGTGTACTGGAGGCCCAGCGAGCCCAAGCTATCCTGGACCTGGAGACACTGGCACGGCATCAGAAGGAAGCCCTGTCCGACCCCATCTCCTTTGTGGACCAGCTACAGAAACAGGTGCAGAAGCTTCCTCTGGGATGTCCATTGCTGTTGTCTGAAATGCCTATTACTTTGTCCTGCATTCTGGTTTAAGAAGGTTTTTAATCATCTGCTTTCATCACAGATGGAGATGGGTCTGCCTCGTCCCCAGAGAGTAGTCCAGCTCCCGGACATTGCATGGGACCAATACACCTCAGGCTGTGGCAACTTCGAAAGGGAGTTCTGTGACAAGAAGCGCAAAACACGGCAGTTGCAGTTAATCTTTGACAAAGGTGAATGTTTTTTTTTTTTTTTAGAGTATGTGTGTGTATTTTCATGGAAGGGCCTCAGGTCCAATAACTAAGATGTACTTTAGTGGGCTTAAAAATACTTGTATCAGGGGTGCGTGATTAATCAGCAGAAATCATAATATGGGTCATAATATGCGATTATCAAATCAAAAGCAATTGGTAAAATAAGTTTGATGGTTTATTGTTTGAAAAGAAATATATAAAAGAAAGTATGAATATTATAATTTTACAGTTCAAGTCAAGTCTGCTTTATTGTCAGTTCTTCCACATGTACAGCACATACATACAGAGAATTGAAATTGCGTTACTCCTTCGTAATACCACAAATAAATGCTTATAATTTAATAAATGGTATATTTAATAAAAAATACTGGACCCTTTTGTTACAGGACAGTGTTCCTTATGTATGTGTATTCAGTGGCAAGTTCATAGACCAGACATATGTCAAAATTAAAACACTTATTGTCTGTCTGTAGTGGGGTTGCCTGCTCGACCAAAAAGTCCTGTGGATTCCAAGAAGGAGGGTGACTGCTCATCCATCTACTCCTCCTCCCTGCCATCAAGTGATGGTCCAGAACACAGCATGTCCAGTAGCAGAACTCAGGTAAACTCCGATTAAGTCTTTGTACTTACCCTCATTTGTATTTTGTCACCATTAACAGACGTCTTGACTAGTATTATTAGAATTAGACTAGAATTAGGTTAAAATACTCCTTTGTAGACCAAGCTGTACTAGAGCAGAACAAGTTACACAAAATAAAATGGAGCTTTGAAAATGTATAAAAATTGGAGATCACGATTCTGGAGAAAAAAAGGATTAGAAAACTAAACAAAATAATCTACATATTACTAGTGGTTCTAACAAAATGTTCATGCTTAAGTATGTTTAAAAATATACATAAAAAAATAATAATATAAAAAAAATGAAATGGAGTCAGTATCTCAATTTATAAAGACCTGGGGCCAGATTCATGAAAAATATCTTCTTAAGAAATAAATTAAGAAACTTCTTAGGAAAAATTCCATGAAGTTTGTAAGAATGTTCTTATGTGCAATTCTTGAAAAATTCTTAAGTTCTTAAATATAGTCTTAAGAACAACCTTAAGAACAAATCTTAAGAAGAAAATAACAGCCGTTATCTGAACGAATACATGACACACTGCTAAACTCACACTATTGTATTTTTGCGCTTCCTGTAGATTACCCTAATACCGTATTTTTCGGACTATAAGTCGCACCTGAGTAAGTCGCATCAGTCCAAAAATACGTCATGACGAGGAAAAGAAACATATATAAGTCGCACCGGACTATGTCACATTTATTTACACCCAAGGACCAGGATTAAACATTACTGTCTACAGCCTCGAGAGGGCGCTCTATATATCTTCAGTGTAGACTACAGGAGCACTGAGCAGCTTAGATCGCCCTCTCAAGGCTGTAGACGGTAATGTTTTCTGTTAGTTAATTTCTCTCGGTTCATGTCAAATTAGTTTTGATAAATAATTCGCACCTGACTATAAGTCGCAGGACCAGCCAAACTATGAAAAAAAGTGCGACTTATAGTCCGGAAAATACGGTAATCATAATAAGCCCTCACCATAGACTATATTTTCATTACGACTTTGACTGGCACTCAGCATCACGTTTTAATGTGGCCTGTTTTTGAACAGTTACTTTTAAAAAAGCCTGTCTCAAGCTGCAGTGATATGTTTCATTAATATTTGTGCCATGTTTTTGTGCTCTCATCTGAGTGAACGCTTCCGGTATGTGAGTCCGCTTCTACAGCAAATGCGTCCTGCGCATTCATATGCGCTGAATACTGCCAAAGATTATGCATTTATAAAAAAATAAAAAAATAAAAATTAATAAAAAATGTATGGTTTTCAATTAAAGCTCCCATCTGACTGGTTTTAGAGTTGCTAATGAGTTTTGAAGTCAGCAAAAAGCAGCGTCACAGTCACACACAGGCTAATCATGAGCGATCATGTTTACATTAACAGTCATCGCTGTCCCTTCAGAAAACTTGTGCACATCCCTAGTCCTACTATGCATTATATGTAGCTGTTGTTGAATTGCTTAAATATAACAATTAATTTGAAATAACCCAAGAAATTTATTAATTTTTTATATATATACAGTAGGAAATTTACTAAATATCTTAATGGAACATGATGTTTACTTTTAATATCCTAATGATTTTTGACATAAAAAAATAATGGATAATATTAACACATACAGTGTATGGCTATTGCTAAAAATATACCTCAGTGACTTAAGACTGGTTTTGTGGTCCAGGGTTACAAATGTTATTGAACTTTTGTTCATATAGTCGTACTTTTAAAGAGCCAGTAAGATGAAAATTCTTAGCTTCCTATCACTGTTTATAAGTCCTGTACATTAGGTTTAAATCCATCCAAGGTTAAAAAACATTGTCATTTTGTCAAAATATCATTTTAAAATTACCTCAATTCTCAGAGATCCCCAAACGCTTCGCGTGAAGCTGTTCAAAAGATTCAGTTTCCTTAAACCCCACCTTTCGTTAGCATCTGTTTGGGGTGAATTATGTCTTATTCCTCTCATCGCGAAACAAACAGTAAAATAAAAAACTTGAACAGTCTCGCTGCTTTTTCTTCTGTGTGGGCGTATTCAAGCCGCGTGCTTCAGTTTGAATCTGAATAGCACGTTCAGCGCGGGGGCGTGGTCACGAAGGGAGACATGAAAAGCAGACATCGCGTTGTTTTCATATGGATTACTTTATCACAGAATATCTGTTTTAGGCAGCACTTGTTTAGTTTTAAAGTAGACATGTCAAACTTTCTGTAGATATCTCTCTCATGTCTCTTTGTTGAGTATTCACGGAGTTACACTTCATTTTAATGACATGTTTGTACATGACGATCAGCGCAGACAGGCTGCAGACAGCACACATACTGATAAGACGCTCGGGAGAAAACAAACACATAACTTCATAATCATACTTACAGGTTGTGATTCGGAGATGCTCGTTGTTCTAAATAAAGTTGGAACCATCTTTTATGGCCAAATGCTTTGAAAATCCCGCTGTACTCACCGACATTAGAAAAGCAGTCATCAGTGAAATGTTGTGGACACAACAAAAGGGATTTGTTCTACTGCTCTGGTATTGTGGTAAAAATGAATTTTAGCCACACTGTCTCCTCGACATGATGCTCTCACACCAAACAGAGCGTCTGTGTGTGTGTGTGTGTGTGTGTGTGTCTGTGTGGGGGGTGGGGCAGGTCAGAGTTCGGTTTCTCCCAAGACGGTAGGCGGAGATTATTATGCAAAGTGCTCCTAGTGACGTACATAGAGATAGGCAAAAGATTTGAAAACTATAACGACTCATTTCAGCGATTCAGAGTCGACTCCTTACTTTAGAAGCCAATAACTTTATAAATCTTGTACTTTTTGGTTTAATTACTTTGCACATTGTTTACACTGATGGACAGCTACACCATACACTGTAATACAGGTAATTTTTGATTTCCCATCTGTGTGGCTCTTTAAATTAAAAAAAACTGCACAATACACTAATTTTGAATCCATTATTAGTTGTGTGTATAAGAATGTGATTAATTGCGATTAATCGCAGACAATCATGCGATTTAAATTACGATAAATAAATAATAATAATCATTGCTCGGCACTAATTTATATATAAATATATATATATATATATATATATATATATATATAAATGTTTTTTTTCTTTTTTTTTTTTTCTTTTTTTGTGACTAATAGGCTTGTCTGTCTTTTGTCCATGTTATAAAGTTTTGTAATTGTGAGTGAACCTGCTGTAACACAAGACAAATTTCAGATCTTGTCTGACGATAAAGTTATATCACATATCACATAGTATGAACCTGCATGTTGTAGTTGGAGGAAAACATAGGGTTACTGATTCTCCTTTATGCTTTGCTCATTTTTTCCCTATGACCTATGATTTCACCATGTTTCATCACACACCACTGCATCCGATACATAATGAGATCAAGACCTAGCACTTAAATTGACATTGTTTCTTGTTATATATGTGCTTGAGCCCTAGGACATGAACTCGGATGTGCTCTGCATACACACCATCTTCCCTGAGAGCACAATTTCTCCATCCATATTCATTCTGCTGTAACATTTCAACAGAAAAATGCACTGCAAGCATGCTGAATTTTGCTGAACACAAATAACTATTAAAAAACAGTGTGTCTCTTGGCCCCCGTTTTATAGAGGTGCTGTGTTCAGACAATATATCTTTTTACCTGCAGTTTCACACCAGTCAGTTCATCCCATCTCTCTTGTTCAGTATGTTCATGTATGCAGCACATGTAGTGAAAAGATGGTATCTATGGAAACTAGTGAGAGAAACCTTGCCCTCCTTTTAAAATAGTGTGTGTGTGTGTGTGTGTGTGTGTGTGTGTGTGTGTATATATATATATATATATATATACAGGCTTGACATTAAGCTTTAACATGTGCTTGTCCTTCGAGTTAATCAGCCATTCACTTGCCTGATTAAAAAAAATTACATGTCCGGGGGAAATTTTTGCGCAAATGTAATTTATTCTGAAGCAATGGTCTCATCAGTGCTCTATCAGGTATTACTTTAATCAGCATATTTGTGATATTTGCCTTAAATTGATTGCTGTTACACTTTAGAATTTTATGAAGAACAATATTTTCCTAACCTGATTAAATGTACATGTCTCCATTTACGTCAAATTCTGAAATTTGATAAATACTTTTAATACTTTATTTTTGTGATTAAGAAGACTCTGAATGGTTGTTATTATTCAGTTGAAATGAGTAACAAACTCAATCCTTCCACTGCAGAGGAAACACAGAAGCTGCATCAAAACTGCCATTTAAATGTATTTACCCAGACTGTTTAATGAAGATAAGAGGTTCCATAAATTCATTTACTCAAAATTGCAAATGCATAATGTTATTAATGTTGTTTTTTGACATACAAATATGAAATGTTAAAAAAATGCAATGCTACTTTTAAATATGAAATTGGACCACCAGTAGGTTGTTGAAAGTCACTGTCTTAATGAGTGAACCATTGACTCAGTCAATTTGTTCAAACAGCTGATTCATTCAATAAATGAAGCAAGTCTTTTAGAATGTCTCACTGAATCATTGACTTATTCAAAAGAGAGTTGTGTGTTGCTCGGAGATGCATGACTCTTCTGTTGTGGCTTTGCTTAGAATTAATGGAGCAAAAAATCAATAATGTGTCTAAACTGTAAGTTATTACTAATTGTTTATTGAACTAAAGTTGTATAAAATCAGTATCACATTTGCAATCATGCTGAAAGTCTGGAAAACATCACTCTTGTTCGTGTGATGTTGCATATATTATAGAGAATATTTATCTTTTTTTCTACCACAGTATGTTTGTTCATGTTTGTTTCTTTGTGTGTGCTGTTGCACTTTAGTTTTGATTTCTCCGCAAGACAGACCGGCTACAGGAGCCTCAACTGACGTGACCTTGATAGTGTCAATACATTGTCCGTTATTAGTCACCATTTAGATTGAAAATTTACATCATTCTCCGCACAGTTTCGGTGCTGCCCTAGTTCTTGCTTGTTGTTAAAATTTTAATCAAATTCGGGAAGTAAAGTTCTCTTTCACTTGTCCATTCACAAAATCCACTTGTCCTGGACAGCCTGATATATATATATGTGTGTGTGTGTATGTATATATGTTAAATTGATGAATAAAGGAATAAAGAATTTCCATTGGACTCTCAGTAGATTAGGAAATCTAGGCAGATCCACTTTCATTATTAATTGTAAAAAGTCAATAGTTTATCATTTTCATTTATTTTTCATTCTTGCCCATGTTTAAACCATTCAGCACCTGCGCACTCTCCTGGAGATGGTGCGCTCATGCATAATAAAGCGTGCACACATGACGCCAGGTTCACACATTTTCTTGCTTATATAAGTTAAAGCTAAGTTTAAACACGTCTATGAAAGATTGTATTACTGTAGAGCGTAAAAAGAGAATCACAATGCTCAAATAGCATCTTCGGAAACAACATTTGGATTTAAAATCGAAATGGATAAAGGTTGTGTTTGTTGTAATAAACAAAATTAGCAGACCTCTGTGTGAAACAAGCGGTAACCTTCCAGTCTCGCTCTTAAAACCAGCAAGGAAGTGACTGAAACTGCAATTCATCAACTTGCCGCTAGAGACTGGCTCCAAAAAGAAGTCAATCCCATAGACCCCCTGTGATAACGACGAGGATCACTAGCGAAGTTGGGGTCTAAAGGGTTGTTTATTGAGAGCAAATGTGCATTATGTGCAAATAAATAGGTTTAAGAGTTTAAAACAAAGATTGTACTAAAAACCGTACCAACTCCCCTCTACGATTGAGGCTGGAGTTTCACATGCTACACAGCACCACCATCTTGTATCAAGCACTCTCTCCTTCCCCCCTACTACTAATGGCGGCCATCTTAAATACATATTTTGTTCTCGCTCTTTCTAAATTGGAGATTACCATTTTTTTTTTTTTTTATAAAAAAGAAACACTGGTTGAGTGGAGCGTTTGTTTTCCTCAGTTTGCACTCCCTATTGCCACGCCCACTTAGTTAGACAAAGAAATACAAACCAGCATACAGCATTAACAGTAAACAAAAAAAACTGAAGACAATTTCAAAGTCTCTACATCACATCCCCCATGTTAAAATGCCCAACTTAACAGCAGGAAAAAAATAAATACATTTACAACCTGCAACAAAAAGTTGTTTTTGGTCTATATAGCTAATTTCGCCCTTCATGATCGCATGATTGAGGGGGGTAAATGTTTATATATAAACATTTTTTTAATTCATCCATTTAAATTATAAAGTTCTGCATAATTAAGAGTGTCGCCACTTCAGTGACAGGTGGTTTACAGCTGCTTTTACTGCCGTCAAACTAGGCGAGCGTGGTTTAGCTACCAGCTCCACCCACGTCCCGCCTCTTTGACCATTTTCGATTATTTAGGAATGACACGCGGTGACATGTTTCCAAGATGGTGACGGCCGGCTCTGCCCACTTTAGGCTTCAAAAATGCTCTTCAGAAATCTATGGGTGATGTCACAGACACTACGTCCATGTTTTTTTTTTTTTACAGTCTATGCTTCTTTACCACTTACGTGCTGCAAATGGAGTAGGATTATGTGTGAACCTGGCGTAAGGGCACCTCACATACAGCTCACAAATCAGGCTTGTGCTTTGTGTAAGCTATTGTGCTAAAAGCTACAAGCTGCGCAATTCCACTCTGATAATGAACGTGAATTTGCGCAGCTTGTCAGTTAACAACGGCTCTGTGTAGTAACAGTTGCTCTTTGTGAAATCACCCAGCTGATGGAATTTACCGCTGATTAGAGAACCCGGCTTTACTGATGACATACACATTAATTATCAGCCGATATTTATCGTGTACCCCTATATTTTGTAAAAGCTTCTAGATTTTCCTTTTTCACATTGAACCTGTTAACCCACACCTGGACGCCGGTGCACTGAACACTCAAAAGTTAATGTCCATGTATGGTTTTGAACTGTGTGCTGATGCTAACGCTTCCTGAATGATGTTTGTGCAGATGATCAGAGGGAGGTTGTGCGACCAGAACAAACCTGACACCTTCAACCAGCTGTGGACCATTGAGGAGCAGGTATGAAGTTACACAAGAGCTCTTAGAGGCCATGAGCTTGGAGCCTTTTATGAACAAACATCTGAGAAAAGTGTAATGGCGAACACTTGTACCACTCTTAAAAAGCTACTTTAAATTAGTGCCATGAAGCTAATTGTTGATATAAGCTCATTTATGACCTAAATAGAATGTACACTTTACTATTTTGTGTAGCTCTTGATCGGTAAGGTTTGGCTGTCTGCTCATCACAGCTTATATGTGAAACTTTTAGAAAAAGTTGGAGCAGCTGCTCTTGAAGTTTCCACCAGAGGAGGTTGAGTCTAAACGCTGGCAGAAGATCGCTGATGAACTTGGCAACAGGACTGCCAAACAGGTGCATCTTCAGGCCCCGCTCTACACCTGAAGCTGATCTTCTTTCCACATTGATGGGCATTGAGATCTCTAGTCACTTTTCACTGCTCACTAAACCAGTCAGGCAATTAACATCCTCACAGCCTCTTTTAATGGAGACTTTCTATTATTTAAAGATGTTTCTTCACTAATGGGAAACACATCTAAAATCTGTGGTAGGAAAGATTACTCACTGATTTTAGAGCCAGCTTTTTTTTTTGTATAGTAAGATTTTGTTCCTCTACTTCACAGGTTGCTAGCAGGGTACAGAAATATTTCATTAAACTGACAAAAGCTGGTATTCCAGTACCGGGGAGGACACCCAATGTGTGCATGTACAGTAAAAAGGTAAATTGGTCTTTTTAAATGTATAATATAATTTAATATAATACCATACACTACTTTTAAATATACATATAACCTGTAGGGCAGTCAAAAAAACAAACAAACATTTAAAACATCTTTTTTCTGTTTTAATATATTTTTAAATGTAATTTATTTCCGAAAATGCAAAGCTGAAAATCATTACTGATCCTTCAGAAATCATTATAATGCTGATTTGCTGCTCAAGTAACATTTTTTGTTATTGTCACAGTTGATAACAGTTGTGCAATAATTTGGTGGAAACATGATCCATTTTATTTCAGGCTTTGTAGAAATGTCTTTATTGTCTCTTTTAATCAATTTATTGAATTTGTGCTAAATAAAAATTTTTTACAGTTTTGAACTGTATTGTATATGTATGAATGAATATGTTAAGGCATCACTAAAATGCTTCATCGGTGCATATTTATTGACCGAGTATGTTGTTTGTAATTGCAGGCCTCCAGTAAGCGACAGCACCACCTCAATAAACACCTGTACAGGCCCTCGACGTTCCTCACCTCATACGAGCCGCCCGTCTACATGGATGACGAAGACGAACGTTCACACTTCTTCAACAGCTTTCAGGATAATGGGGCAGATGATTCGGTCAGTCCTGGTTGAGATCTCACAGTTCAGTTTCAGTTAAATCTGGGCTGTTATTGATCGGGTCACTAATCATCAGAGAAATGCATAAATGATTGAACAAGATATCATATCAGATCATATTCAAGCAAAATGATTTAGAAGCTGAAAACTGAAAAAAAAAAAAAAAAAATACCTGAAAGCAACTGATGAAAAATTCTTACTGCTTCTTGAAAGCCATTTTGTTTCATCATAGCGACTTCCTTTATTCCCCTCTAGCAAACATTTGACGCCCTTTCTCAAACAGTAAATCCATTAAAGACTGCAAACTGGCATTTCCACAGTTGGGATTTGCTTGATGTATGATCATTTGATAATGATGAGCTGCCTTTTGACAGACACCGCTGCCAAAATCATTAGAGACGACTATGTTTGAGTCTCCTCAGCTGAACTGTGTGTTGAGCGACTGTGAACTGACTGCAGTGGCTTGACATTTTCTTTGCTTCTGATATGTAACCTTTATGCGACACCGGTCAGCGGACCCTGCAGAGAACATAACCAGTCACGCATTGCCAAGCATCAGTGAACCTTACATGCACCAAATATAGAGTTACTTCAGATCATGACATCACAAGCCGTATGTAAAGCCTGCATGTAAATATTAGAAATTGAGCTTTTCCTGTCAATAATCTAAACCCAATTTAATTATAATTATCCCACTGCAATATTGTGGTGATCATTCATAATACTGCATGCAGTAATAAAATGACAACATATGTTTTTATTCAGAATGGATGCATTCAGTTGATCAAAATTGACATTTATAATGTCACGAAAGGTTTTAATTTCAAATACTGTTCTTTTGAACTCTATATTCATCAAAGAAACCTGAAAAAAATATATATATATATCATGATTTCTACAAAAATTACTTTGGTAATCGTCAGAAATATTCCTTGAGCAGCAAATCAACAAAATAGAATGATTTCCGTTACTACCTGACAGTAACATAACTATTTTTAAATGATCTGTCATGTCAAAAAATATAATTATTTTGGAAAAATGTGTCTGATTATATTACAATTAATTGTCAAATTTGTATATATTTTTTTTAATTTATGCCTACATTATTGTTTATGTTGTGACCAGAAATAATGGGAGAACAGGGTCAGTAAATAAAGCCTCATCCTACCCTAACAAAAACAATGGGTCATTGAAGTTTAATATTTCAGACTCATTACGGATTAGTTTAGATTTTGCACTAAAAATTAAAAGTATAAATAAGCCTTTGTAGCAGTGTCAGCTGATGAGGTGGAGAGTGTTGTACTGTTCTGACCCTGCTGTGATGTTTCAGGATGAGGACGGGGTTCCGGTGGAGCTGAGGCACCTGCCGGAGTATAAGGAGCTACTGGAGCTGAAGAAGCTCAAGAAACAGAAACTACAGGAGATCCAGGCTGAGAGCGCTGTCACGCAGCATGTTGGCTATAAGGTACACACTTTTACCTGAATATTTCCACAGAGATGTCTCCTTGATTACTGAAAATGTAAACTGGGTCATCACTTAATCCCCCTCTTGTTGTTCCAAACCTGTATGACTGACTTTACTGATATTTTAAAAATATCATGTTCCACAGAAGAAAATCCAATAGATTTGGGAACAACATGAGTGAGTACAGTCATGCCCAAAAATATGGACACCATTGGTAAATATGATCAAAGGCGGCTGTGAAAATTTATCTGCATCGTTAATCCTTTTGATCTTTTATTAAAAAAATCACAAAAATCTAACCTTTCATTGGATAATAAGAATTTAAAATGGGGGGAAACATCATTATGAAATGTTTTTTCTCTAATACACATTGGCCACAATTAATTGATACACCCTTTTATTGAATTATTTTTGAAACCTCCGTTTGCCAGTTTAGCAGTACTAAATTTTCTCATATAATGTTAGAGAACACCTGACAAGAGATCAGAGACCATTCCTTTATCCAGAATCACTCCAGACCCTTTAGATTCCCAGCTTCTCCTCTTCAGTTCACTCCTCTCATTTTCTGTAGGGTTCAGGTCAGAGGACTGGAATGGTTATAGCAGAAGCTTGGTTTTGAGCTCAGTGACCCATTTCTGTGTTGTTTTTGAGGTTTGTGTCTGTATTATTGTACAGTTGGATGATCCAAACATGGTCCATTATAAGATTTCTTACGGAGTCAGTCAAATTTAGATTTGTTTTATCTGTTGGCATTTGATAGAATCAAAGATGCCATGCATCTAAAGAAGATGTCCAGGACCTCCAGCAGAAATATAGGCCCACAACATCAAAAATACAGCTGTATATTTCATTGTACACATGGGGTACTTTTTATCCCTGTTTTCACAGAAACTCATCTTGAGTGTTTGCTGCTAAAAAGCTATATATTTTTTTTTGTTTCATCTCAGCATAGAAGCCAGTCCCATTTGAAGCTCCAGTCGTGTCTGATAAATGAATATGCTGGAGTTTGGATGAGCTAGGAGAATATTTCTTGAAACTCTCCCAAACAACATGTGGTGATGTAGGTGCTGTTTGACCCCAAGACTCAACTATTTTCTGCAATTCTCCAGCTGTGGTCCTTGGAGAGTCTTTAGCTACTCAAACTCTCCTTCTCACCATGAATTAGGGCGATATAGACACACGTCCTCTTCAAGGCAGTTTTGTAACACTTTCTGTTGATTGGAAATTCTTAATTATTGTCTTGATGGTGGAAATAAGAATTTTCACTGCTCTAGCTCTTTTCTTATAGCCACTTCACTAATTTGTGAAGCTCAATTATCTTTTGCTGCACATCAGAAATCTATTCTTTGGTTTCTCTCACTCTCTCCCATGATTAAGGGAATTTGGGGTTGGTTTTCCCCCATATTTATATTTCTGTGAAACAGGAAGCAATGGCTGGATAATTTCATGTTCATAATCACCCTGGAGTACTCAAAATTGTGAATATGAATGGGAATATAATTCAGAGTTATTTTACTCATAAGAATTTCTAGGGGTGTCCTTAATTGTGCCCAATGTGTATTAGAGAAAAAAAAAAAATTCATAATGATATTTCCCCCCATTATAAATTCCTATTATCCATTGATTGAAAGGTTATACTTTTGTGAATTCTTTTAAATAAACGATCAAAAGGATTAACAATGCAGATTAATTTTCACAACCGCCTTTGATCATATTTACCATATCGTCCATATTTTTGTCCATATTTTTGGGCATGACTGTGAATGATGGCAAAAAATTTTTTTGAATGAACTATCCCTTTAACTTCTAAGTTTAAGTATATGGTCTAATGCTATTTCATGCATTCTGACTTATTTGTGCTGTTTAAGAGTTGGATCCTCATGCTAAACATGGCCAAAGTAAAAAAAAAAGGTAACACTTTAGAATAAGGTTCCATTATTTAATGTTAGTTAACTACTTTCGTTAACATGAACTAAGCAAGAACAATCCTTCTACAGCATTTATAAGTCTTAGTTCATGTTAATTTCAACATTTACTAATGCATTATTTAAATCAAAAGTTGTGCTTGTTAACATTAGTTAATGCACTGTGAATTACCATGAACTAACAATGAATAACTGTATTTTCATTAACTAACATTAACAAAGATGAATAAATACAGTAATAAATGTATTATTCATTGTTTGTTCATGTTAATTAATACATTAACTAACATTAACTAATGGAACCTTATTCTAAAGTGTTACCAAAAAAAAAAAAAAGCACATGAGTTGGATGTATAACCGAGTATTTCTGTGCAAATTACACTTCTTCAGGGTTCATATAAGTTTAAGAGAGTATAAAGCCCAGCGTTAAGGGAACAGTAGATGCATTTCAGTGATGAATGTTTTATAAACAAATAAAATTTAAGTCAGTAAAGTTTTTGTTCCCGTTTTATGTCGATGTCGAATCTTGCACACGATCACAACGCAAAAGATGTGTTCGACTTGAAGCGGCATTGTGCAGATTGATCGGTGTTTGACATCAAAGGAACGCGAGAGCGGTTAGAAAGCAGAGCCATGTATCATGAGCCTCTGTAGCTCTCACGGTACTTTGATGTCATACACTGATCGATCTATGCAGCGCTGCTTCAAGTCGAACACACCTGATAGCTTGATGTACTCGTGACTCTGTAGCTTCGACCACGGCACGCCTCCAGGAGAGAAGCGTAAAGCAGTACCTGTATTTCATAAATCTGATAAAACTAACCATTTTTCAGAGATTTGAAGAATGCAATTAGGGATGCACGATATTATCGGACTAATATCGGAATAGGCCAATAATGGCTTTAAAGGTAAATATCGGCATTGACCCTTAAATGAATAATTTTACCGATATGTCTTGCAGATAAGAGCAATGCATTTAATCTGTAGGGGGCGCTTTAGGCCTACTTCTAATTAAATTAAAAAGTAAAATATCTTACACAAATAACATTTAGACTATTTTTAAGTAATTGATATCATTAAATGAGTATGTTTTGATTTAAAGGTCAGAAGCTATAGCTTGTAAATTAAATCATTTTATATAAACTGATTAATTAATGTGTAATGTTTTATATATATATATATATATATATATATATATATATATATATATATATATATAAGCTCTAAAATATTTTCAATATTTTTACAACTCTTTTGCTTTAGACCATCTACAAATGTTAAATCTTAAAATAAAATGTTAGGGTTAACCTTGCATCTTTCTGGAGAAAAAAAATGCAGCAATTGATATATAGTTTATTTATTGTTATATTCAGAACTCCAATGTGCTGTCGAAAAACCTTCATTATTGTTTATTTAATTCTAATAAATAAGTTCTAGTTGAATAGGAACCAAAATTAAAACATAAATTACTTATAATTTCTGCACAGGAGAGACTTGGTGTTGTTTCCAAACAAAAGGAAATCAATCCGTATTGGCCAAAATGAGTTGAACAATATTGGCATATCAAAAATCCGCAAAAATCCAATATCGTGCATCCCTAGATGCAATACTTCTCTGTAGGTCCTCAAGATTAACATGATATTTGCAGAAACAGTGTGTGTTATGTCCCCTTTAATATTTTGGCTTAACCAGACACATCACAACAAAGTTGCAAGTAATAAATCCATCTCTTCCATGAAGGAGTACTTTCGGGCTCTTAGACAACTATATAATATAATGTGTCTCTTTTTCATAATCAGCATTTTTTTTTTCATTCTTCATGTTTTCATGTAATTCTCACTCAGTGTGACATATGTGGCATGGAGCCCATCCAGGGTGTACGGTGGCATTGTCAGGACTGTCCACAGGACAACGCCATGGACTTCTGCAGTTCCTGCTCCAACTGGTGAGTGGAGCTAGGCTTTTCCCACTCGTAATTACAACATTGTGGTGTAAAGGTACAGTTAACTCATAAATACCATCTTTTTGACATGAGTTCAGTGCACCATTTGAAACATGATTTAATTTAATGAAATCATAGCCTTTGAGGTTTAATAATCAGATTAGTTTGCATTACAATTCATGGTTTTCAAATCCCCGAAAATAGGAAGTTTGTTTTACCACTGAAGATATTTAAGACAAATTTTAATGACCTTAAATTTCATAAAAACTTAAGACTTGGGGGGTATCCCAGAAAGCAGGTTATTAGGGCTGTCAAAATGGCTGAAAAACTAAATTCAACATTTGTACTTAAATATAATTAAAATTCTAATTATATTAAAATTTTAAATGCAGAATTTCAGCTAGGGTGAAGAAAAGCTTTTGGCTTCTCTTCTGAGGCCACAAGAGGGATTATCGAGCAAAATATTACTAATGTATGTGTATTCAAAGATAACTATCTGTGCAAAAAGTGATAGTTTAAAATAATGTTCATAAGCAAATTATGATAAAGTTGCTTAAACAACTATAAACAAAACAGCATCATGTATGTATGGATGCATAGTTTAATACAGAGGGTGAAATGCTAGATGGGGAAAAAACACGCCATAAAGTTTCGATTTTTTTGTATTTTTTTATTTTTCATGGCTTTCTAAACATGCAGCTCCTTTGTGCAAGATGCGAGTGCAACGGTTATAGATGTGTCTAAAAAAATGTGCGAAATATGCATTCTGTGTGAATGGCTTGGTTTCAGTTTTGATGTAAACAAGATCTTCTCCGCATTCATGTTCTCTATTTCCGCAGTATTTTAATGAACAACGCAGAAGCGCCGCATCTAGTGGTTTCAACTGTATAATCTAACAGAAACATTATAATGCAACGATACTTACATCATCCTTGCATCTCATGGGCCACTGATAAGGCTGCCTTCTTAACGCACACCTACAATTCGAATGCAATGTTTTTGCAAAAATTAGATTTTTTTTTTTTTGATAGCCCTACAGCTTATATGACATATCCAGGTATTTTTAAGGGTTAGCGGATAAACCCAGCATTTGGTTTTAAATACTGAGCTAACTTTCAGGGTATGCAAGGAGCCATAGCAACTTGCTCTCTGAACATAACCTGCTCCAGAGTAGGTTATGTTCCAGGGTTAGTTTACTTCAGAGCTATTAGCGCATGCGTGACCTATTTACGAGACTCCAGTGGGTGTGACAGATGGCGCACAATATTATATATTATTACAACATGGATATAATAAACAATATTATAGTTTTTTTATTTATATGTAGTGCTGCTTGAAAGGATGTGAACCATTTAGAATTTGTAATTTTGAATAAATATGACCCAAAACAGTTTTACACAAATCCTGAAAGTAGACAAAGAGAAACTGTGTTAAATATTTATGAGTGGAAAAAGTATATGAATCTTTACTTTCAGTATCTTGTGTGACCCCCTTTTGCAGCTATAACTGCAAGTAATGTTTCTTGTAACTGCTTATCAGTCCTGCACAACTGCTTGTAGGAATTTTAGCCCATTCCTCATTACAGAACCACTTCAACTCAGTGATATTGGTGGGTCTCCTCCCATGACCTGCTTGCTTCAGGTCCTTCCACAAAATGTAAATTGGATAAGGTTTGAAATTTGACTCAGTCATTCCAAAACATTAACCATTCTTTGGTAGAACGACTTGTGTGCTTGGGGTCGTTTCTTGCTGCATGATCCACTTTCTGTTGAGATTTAGTTCTCAGACAGATATCCTGGCATTTCCAGAATTTGCTGGTATAATTATATATTATAATTGTTCCATCAATGATGGCAAGCCACCCTGGACCAGATGCAGCAAAACAGGCTCAAACCATGATACTACATCCACCATGTTTCACAGATGGGATAAGGCTCTTATGCTGGAATACAGTGATTTCCTTCTCCAAACAACGCTGCCCATTTAAACCAAAATGTTTTATTTTGATCTTATCGATTCACAAAACATTTCTATAGTGTTCCTCTGGCTTGTCCACATGATCTTTGGCAAACGGCAGATGGGCAGCAATGTTCTTTTTTGAAGAGCTGTGGCTTTCTTCTTGCGACTCTGCCATGGACACCATGGTTGTTCAGTGTTCTCCTGGTGATGGGCTCATAAAAATTAACATTAGCCAATGTGCGAAAAGCCTTTAGTTACTTAGAAGTTAGCCTGCAGTCCTTTTTCAAACCTAGTGGACTTTCACATGTCTTGCTTTTAGAGTGTTCTTTGTTGGTGAACCTCTCCTGGGGAGGGTAACTGTGGTCTTCAATTTCCTCCTTTTGTACACAGTCTGTCTGTGGATTGGTGGAGTTCAAAACTCTTTAGAGCTGGCTTTGTAAACTTTTCTTGCCTTAACATCAGTTATTTTTCTGATGTCCTCAGAGATCTCATTTGTTTGTGCCATGATACACTTCCACAAACATAACCAAACTTTTATAGATCCCTGTTCTTTAAATAAAACCGGGCACACACTGACACATGATAGTCATCTCACTGATTATAAACCCTTCTAAACAGATGGACTAATTTTCACCTTCAAATTAACAGCTAATCTTAGAGATAAACTTACTTTTTTCACATATATGTAATATTGGATAACTTTGTGCGACCGATATTATCGGCCGATATGAGCCTGTCGCCGTTATATTGGTATCTGTGAAAATGGCCCAGATATGCCACTGATGTGAATTTTTTTTTTTTTTTTTACAGAACCTAAAATGCAGATAAAATGCTTGAAATTGTGTAATTACTTGGTTTGTCGTGCTCTATTGTTTGTTACTGGTTTCTTGATGAAACACTTTAAAGCTTAATCTATTGAAAACCATTGAAACTTTGAACGGCCATTTCTCTGTAATGGTGCGGTTAATCCACATCAAATTTGGAGATCTCTTCAGCTCGAGGAACCCTCTCGAACGCATATCGAGTGTATGTCTAGAGGCACTCTTTCGAATGATAAGTGTCGATAGCCCCCAGGGTTCGGTAGTTACAGGTGGTTAAATTCAAAGTCCGGCGTTGACCGATCTAGCGATCCCGGGGGGATACCAATGTGTGGAGGGTGATGTTTGAGAGGGCTCCTCGCGCTGAAGGGATCGACTGAATTTGGTGGAGATAGTCGACACCAGTCAACACTTTCACTTCAGTAAGGAGGTCTCTTGTTCAGGCAGCAGCATTCAAGCGTTGTCTTATTCGAATAAGTGCACTGCAAAGTGGACTCCTCATGAAATTCCCCCATGATCCCAGTTCCAAGGGAATGTACACGTTACATTCAAAGGGAATTAAAGTGTGATGGGAATTTATAATGTATTTATTAACAGTGGTAGGGGAGAGCAGGGCACGAAATAATACTTTTTGACTTTTTCAGTTTGTGTAAATCCACATGGGTTTCAGAATTTTTTTTTCTCCACAGTAATTTACACTTGACTAGTACACTTGACTTATATATTTTATTTTTATTTATGCAGAGATTCTGCACAATTCTATAGAGTTCACAAACTTTCAAGCAACACTGTGCGTGTGTGTGTGTGTGCGTGTGTGTGTGTGTGTGTGTGTGTGTGTGTGTGTATATATATATATATATATATATATATATATATATATATATATATATATATATATATATATATATATATATATATATGTAAAATAAAGCGCTACTATATGTGATATGTAAGGTAATATTTAAGTTCTATTGATATATTAATTATAAAGCACTTTTATAACAAGATTTATTCTAATATGTATTATATTAGATATTTTTATTTTAGTCATCTCACACATGGATTTGCTCACACTATTAAACCTTAAATAAATGAGGTCTGATGTGGATAAATCATTTGGTTTGTCTACAAAATATCCACAAGTTCCTATTCTGTGTTGACTTGAAACATAATAAAGTGCATGTATGGTCAGTTGGCACGGCAGTCTCATCCTAACCAATCATCTTTCTGTTTGCCCCTTCAGTTTTTTCAAAACGGAGACCCACAAGCCCACACACAGACTAGAGCCAGTCTGCCAGGTGGAAACCTTCCTGGACAAAGACTACTGCTTACCGCAGAGCACAGGCTATAACTACCTGGACCCCAACTACTTCCCTGCCAACAGATGACAGGGACGAGCTCCAGCGCTAGTATCCAGGGCTGGGTCACAGCCCCCAGGGCATTCTGTGCATGGCTCCATCATCCAAGTCAAAGAAATGCTTACGTTTGGGACGAGAGGGAACCGCAGATGGTCCGCACCTCGCCCCGACCTGCTGCTGGAGGGGGGTGGGGTGGGGGAGGGTTCGGGGGAGGGAGGGGCCAACACCCTGCCGTGGTTGTCAAACCTTACCAGGTCTCGTCAAGTAACACTATCTCAAATCAAAAGAAACGAGAGGAAAGAATGAACAAAAGAAAAGGCACACCGACATTCCCAATCCCTGGACATTTAGAAGGCAACACGACGCCTCCCTTTGTTCCGCTGTTTGAGTGACGGGTGTCAGTGACGCACCTCTTCACCGGCGGGAGTGGGGTTGGGCTCGCGTTAAAGTGCAAAATGTTGTCTGTAGTTGAATTATTTATAAGTGAGGCTTCGTGTGTGAGCTCTTTTCGTGAGGGGGGGAGTACAAGGAATGGAATTTGGTGCTGAGACTGTCGTCTTTGATTCATACCAGGTTTTTAACCAATCGAGGAGGTTTGCTCACAACTCCAACGTTCTAAACGGGTAAAAAAAAAAATCCCGACTGACAGACCCAATATGTCTCTTGCCATGGACTACCATTTTCACTAGAAGCTGCTCTTTGTTTCCTCTTACGACCGCTTCATGATGTTGTCACTTTATTTACGTTCATTAGTTTTTTTTTTTTAATTACGCCAACTTAAGCCACTCCACTTAACCCTATAGGTTCTCAAACCTCGAAGCACTACAGCACGGAGAAGACCAGCTGAGATCCGGAAGGCGTTATAGCACTCTCTGCGCTTGTGGAGGGCTTTCTTTTCTTTTCTCAATGTGTACTGTTGTTGATCATGTGAAGTATTCAAATATATGGTGAAAAGTAGCCAGTGGTAGTTGCCGTGTGCCATTTTTTTTTTTCTTCCCTATCCAGTTGATTCCAACCTGGCCACTTGTTTTAGAAGAAGAAAATGAAGAACTTGTGGCACGTTTGCCATCTGTGAAAAACTTCCCAACCATCATCACGCCTTTAGATCACTCTAATTTTTGCAGTTTCCTCACGGTCCATGAAAAGATTGTATTTTTATTAATCTATTTAAAAGCTAAAGAATAACAAGAAATCAAGAGTTGGTGGTAGTCGTCGCACATGCGCCACACTCCCATGTTGTTTTATACACACGCATTTTTGTTGTGCTTTGAGTAGACCATTTTGTATTGGGTTCTGTTCTGTTCACCTCCCCCTCCCTTGACCCGCTTCAGTATCTGTGTATAACAGTCTGTTCTTAAATAATGTAAAAAAATAAAAGAAAAAAAAGTTAGAGGAGAACTGTGGAAATAAAAGTATGTGAAAAGTCTTTCTACACCACATGACTTTGGTATTATGATTTGCTTTCAGGTTCACTTCAGTTTTTAAGCTTAAAAGTACGATTTAAGAGAAGACTAATTAGGTTTGAACGTTATTTTTAGGGTTGAGATTCTGTCACACTTCAGCCACCAGAGGGTGGTACAATGTCATTGTATTACATGGTTATTAAGTTGTACCTAATAAATGTATATCAGAAAATTTAAATCCTTCAGCCATAGGAAATATCTGTTCTCTGATAGTGGTCTACTCATATCTTAGAAAGCAGGATTTGCGTCTTTAGGGATCTTATCTATGCACGAACAGCTTGTAACACTCCAAAGAGAAAGGAAAACTTGAAATCACATCATACGACCCCTTAAATGTATTGACTTGTGAAGAGTCATCTGAATGGTGTACACTGACATGAGATGAATACTGTACTCAAAGCTTTTTCTATTTAAAATATTTTAGTAATACATGGTTGTGGGTTGAGCTGAATTTTACCATATTGAAATGAGGTTTCACTAAACGTCTGAGTGCTGCCACCTCCGTCGATATGCTGTTAAACGGCTTCTAGAACTGAAAATAATGTAGGTGCGAATTTTCCATTGGGAACTGATTGGATAGTTGGATCTTATGTGAGTGACAGGTTGTTGGAAGAAAAATATAATAATTCATTACATTTATATAGCGCTTTTCTAAGCAATCAAAGCATGGTGTATTGTGAGGGGGTATCTCCTCGTCCACCACCAGTGTTCAGCATCCACCTGGATCCGACAGTAGCCATAGTCTGCCAGAACGGCCAACACACACCAGCTTACTGGTGGAGAGGAGACCGTGATGAAGCCAATATGTACTTTAGTGAGGAAAGAGTAAATACCCTGTCTAGTATCCGTTTTCATATGACATGCTTCACCACATTTAATGGCAATTTTGGTGCTGCTAGAAAAAACTGCTTGTAACACCTTTTTTCACCTTCATACCCACACATACTATTAAAGGAAGAGTTAAACCAAAAATGAAAATTTGCTGAAAATGTACTCGGCCTCAGGCCAATAGCTCTTCTGCAGTGAATGGCTGCCATCAGAATGAGAATCCAAACAGCTGATAAAAGCCACAGTAATCCACAAGTAATTCACACAACTCCAGTCCAAAGATGCATGTTTGTACTGAACAAATCCATCATTTTAAAGCATCACTTTTGGCCAAAATACATGTCCATAATAACATTTCCTCAACTGAAAAAGTTCACCCCGTTATCCTCTCACATCAAAATCTACCCACATATTTGTTATGAACTGTTTGCTTGTAAATGGCGCTTGATCAGTATATATTTCTTATTTAAACAATTCAACTTTTTCACTTGAGAAAACAGTACTATGGATAGGAGCCATATTTTAGTCTGAAGTTAACATCTTAATGATGGCCTTATTAGTTTATGAACTGGAGTTTTGTGGATTGCTGTGATGTTTTTATCAGCTCTCGGTCTGACGGCACCCATTCACTGGAGACGACTCGGTGAGTAAGTAATAATGCTACATTTCTCCAAATCCGTTCCAGTGAAGAAACAATCTCATCTTTGTTGGCTCGAGGGTAAGTACATTTTTAAGCACATATTCTTTTTCAGGTTAACTTTTCCTTTAACCACAATGAAAACATTAAAAGCAGTAGCTATGAGAAAAGTAAAAATAAAACCATTAAACATATGAAATGACTTTATTTCACTCTGTTTGATAAGGAAGAATACAGTTATCAGACCTCATTGTGAAAATCATCCATTCATTGCACTCGTGAAAGCCAGACTTCTCTCTCCAGCTCCATTTATTTCTGCTTCAACTATACAATGAATCACTATTCTGACATGTTTAGCGAGATACAAAGCATGACGTTAAAATATAAAAAGGCTCTTCAGTGGCCAGCCTGTCATGCTTATCAGTTTTACTGATTTCAGTGCTCGAGGATACTGACTGAACGACAGTCCAAAAACAACAAAAACGGCACCAGACTGTCGTAAATAACCCTGTCTGTGTTTTATGGAGCTGATAGCTAGCTAAAGCATACAGGTTCAATACCAAGAGATAAACACTGTTGATTTATGAGCTAGTATTTACAGTGAACGACGATGGGGTGAAATGAACAGGTGCCAGTTGCTGGTTGGTAGTTTCCCAGTGTTTGTGCCATACAGAAGCTGTAATCGCAGGTGTGTGTGTGTGTGTGTGATGAACTGTGTGGTGTGTGACATGAGTCAGTCTGCAGTGCAGCTATAGGTGATGGTTTTGTCCTCCAGGGGGCAGTGCGAGTCCAAGCTCTCTAGCAGGAGTCCAAGACGAGGCAGATCTGCTCAAAGACATCTTCTGGGGGCTGCTCGGCGTCAATCTACATACACGCACACATAACACAGCTGTTAGAAACCATAAGCTGAAAAGTAGGGCATCAACCCACAAAAGAACTGTTATACAGCACTAATAAATCCAACAAACACGCAGCTGCTCTGAATGTGTTTATGTCTTAACATATATAGAGACAATTTAAACTGTCTGCTTAATGTTGTCATCACCATCACTCGATCAATATGAATACAGTGTTAACTATTCCATTCTTTTCTAATAAATGTGTTTTCCAACTGATAAAGAGGTTACAATTACAAATGCTCTGAGACTAAACCATTAACAGTATTGAATTTTCCTTTGCGATCTCTCTCTCTCTCTATATACATTCATGGCAAGCAATTATTTTGTATTACACTCATGCACTAACAGCTGCCTAGCTTTTGAGCTATAAATATCATTTTATAGATATTGGGGTGGATTTACATGTGCGTGTCTGTTACTCTGAATAAATAGATTTAAATGATTATTATATCTAAATGGCTTAGTGGGTGTACTGATCAAAGAGCAATATCTACCAAATTAAATATTTTACAGCACTCTTGTATCTTGTAATCTTGTTTGCCTTTTAAGATTATTAAAGAGTTCCTGTGGCTCACTGGTAGAGCTTTGCGTTAGTGCAAAATGTTGTGGGTTCAATTCCCAGGGAACACACATACTGGTAAAAAAAATTAATAAATGCATAGGCTGAAAGCACTGTAAGTTGCTTTTAACGCATCTACTAAATGCATGAATGTAAAATTATAATATCTCCCCCAAAAAATTCCAGGTTTGCAAATCACTATAAAATCCAGATACTAAAATGTTTTACTGTGTTTTTTTGTACATGTACCACAGCAGAATCAATGTATTCTTTAAAGCACCTTTGTGAACCATGGTAATGAGTCAGTAAAAATTTAAATTCTATCACTTATCCACCATCATGTCATTCCAAAACTGTATCACTGTCTTTTTCCTGCAGGATATTTTAGTGAATGATGGTAACCAAATATTTTTGTAGAGCATTGACTTCCATTGTATAGATGGACCAAAAAAAAAAGACATTTCTGAAAATATATTTTATGTTCCACAGAAAGCCATTTGGAACATGAGGGTGAGTAAATAACAGAATTTGCATTTTTGGTTGAACTATCTCTTTAAAAGACTGCTTCTCTTCCCCAGAGATCAGAGGATGTGTTTGCTGGTAAATCAGAGGCACCAACAGACTGTCAACAACAGACTAAAATCATTAATAAGCTACTCTGTGCTGATCCTAAGATGTTCTCCTGAGTTTTAGGTCAGTGTAACCAGTCAAAACGTTCCATTCAATGGCCAAATTACACTGAAACATCACTGCTCGGATTAATTGTAGCTTGGCTTATCCATACCCACCTTGTGCAGAACTTCTCTGTGTTCATAGTGACTGACCAGGGGATTGACCAGGCTGCAGAATCCCTCTACCCTACGGCGAGTGTCTCGGTCTCGGGCTTCTTTAGTGTGCAGGCTGCAGGTGGCCCTCTGCTGCAGCCGTCGACTCATGATGTCAGCGGAACATTCCAGGAACAGAACTATGTCGGGCTGCCCCATCTGTAACACAAACATATATTTCAAGAAAGGGAGCGAAAGCGAACGAGTACTGAGTGCCGGGGGTGGGGGGGGGGGGGGGGTGTTGATGCAGGCAGTGATATCTATCATTAGCATTTCAAATATGTTGTGCTCTTGTCCTGTTTAATTCCTTAATAACATAATTATATATTTTATTATACATAATTGTAATTATTTACATTCATTATAAACAAACATTGATATCTTAAATATGAATTGCTGAGGACATCATTTTGACAATTTTAAAGGTGATTTTTCAATATTCAGATACCAGATTTTCAAATAGTTGTATTTATTTATTTATTTATGCAAATATTGTTCTATCCCAACAAACCATACATCAGTGGAAAGCTTACTTATTCAGCATATATAAATCTCGATTTCAAAAATTTGACCATTATGACTAGTTTTGTGGTCCAGGGTCAGAAATACTGGTTCAACATGATCAATTTAGTTTTTTTACTCACATTTACACTACCTGCCAAAAAAAGTAAATAATGTAAAATCTTAAGATTGAATCATAGCAGTGATTTATGTTTCTTACATGATGTACAGTATTGTTCAAAATAATAGCAGTACAATGTGACTAACCAGAATAATCAAGGTTTTTAGTATATTTTTTATTGCTACGTGGCAAACAAGTTACCAGTAGGTTCAGTAGATTCTCAGAAAACAAATGAGACCCAGCATTCATGATATGCATGCTCTTAAGGCTGTGCAATTGGGCAATTAGTTGAATTAGTTGAAAGGGGTGGGTTCAAAAAAATAGCAGTGTCTACCTTTGACTGTACAAACTCAAAACTATTTTGTACAAACATTTTTTTTTCTGGGATTTAGCAATCCTGTGAATCACTAAACTAATATTTAGTTGTATGACCACAGTTTTTTAAAACTGCTTGACATCTGTGTGGCATGGAGTCAACCAACTTGTGGCACCTCTCAGCTGTTATTCCACTCCATGATTCTTTAACAACATTCCACAATTCATTCACATTTCTTGGTTTTGCTTCAGAAACAGCATTTTTGATATCACCCCACAAGTTCTCAATTGGATTAAGGTCTGGAAATTGGTTTGGAACCAAGACTTTGCCCGTTTACTAGTGTGTTTTGGGTCATTGTCTTGTTGAAACAACCATTTCAAGGGCATGTCCTCTTCAGCATAGGGCAACATGACCTCTTCAAGTATTTTAACATATGCAAACTGATCCATGATCCCTGGTATGCGATAAATAGGCCCAACACCATAGTAGGAGAAACATGACCATATCATGATGCTTGCACCTCCATGCTTCACTGTCTTCACTGTGTACTGTGGCTTGAATTCAGAGTTTGGGGGTCGTCTCACAAACTGCCTGTGGCCCTTGGACCCAAAAAGAACAATTTTACTCTCATCAGTCCACAAAATGTTCCTCCATTTCTCTTTAGGCCAGTTGATGTGTTCTTTGGCAAATTGTAACCTCTTCTGCACATGCCTTTTTTTTAACAGAGGGACTTTGCGGGGGATTCTTGAAAATAGATTAGCTTCACACAGACGTCTTCTAACTGTCACAGTACTTACAGGTAACTCCAGACTGTCTTTGATCATCCTGGAGGTGATCATTGGCTGAGCCTTTGCCATTCTGGTTATTCTTCTATCCATTTTGATGGTTGTCTTCCGTTTTCTTCCACGTCTCTCTGGTTTTGCTCTCCATTTTAAGGCACTGGAGATCATTTTAGCTGAACAGCCTATCATTTTTTGCACCTCTTTATAGGTTTTCCCCTCTCTAATCAACTTTTTAATCAAAAATCTGAACAATGTCTTGAACGACCCATTTTCCTCAGCTTTCAAATGCATGTTCAACAAGTGTTGGCTTCATCCTTAAATAGGGGCCACCTGATTCACACCTGTTTCTTCACAAAATTGATGACCTCAGTGATTGAATGCCACACTGCTATTTTTTTGAACACACCCCTTTCAACTAATTCAACTAATTGCCCAATTGCACAGCCTTAAGAGCGTGCATATCATGAATGCTGGGTCTCATTTGTTTTCTGAAAATCTACTGAACCTACTGGTAACTTGTTTGCCACGTAGCAATAAAAAAATATACGAAAAACCTTGATTATTCTGGTTAGTCACATTGTACTGCTATTATTTTGAACAATACTGTATGTTTGGCAACAATACTTTTATTACTAACTTATGCAGTGCATAGCTTTTTATTTTTCAAACAACAATGTCAGAAGACATACCCATGTCCATATACTAGGATGACAATACCAAGATTCACCAGGCTCAATTTGTGAAAGACAACCACAGAGTCCTGATCTTAACTCCACTGAAAGTCTTTGGGATGTGTTAGAGGTAACTTTAAAATGCCCCCTACTCAGAATTCGTGCTCTGCATTTAACCCTTCCAAAGTGCACACACACACACACACACATCAGTGAACACACACTGCTGGCCCGAGATTCAAACCCACAACCCTAGGGTTAGGAGTTAAACTCTCTAGCCATAAGGCCACAACTTCCCCAAAAAACTCATGCAACATCAAAGCATTATTCCTTCTACAAATCTTTGTCTGAGATCTTGTATTGACAATGGTAGAGTTGAACCACTCTGTAAAGTCAACTCCAGCACATCCTTAAGATTGTCAATAGGGTTCAGCTCAGGACTCTGTGGTGGTCAATTCATACATGAAAATGATTCCTCATGCTCACTGAGTCACTATTTCACAAATTAAACCTGGTGAATCTTGGTATTGCCATCCTGGAATTTACACATAGGTAAGTCTTCCGACATTGTTGAAAGAAAAATGTTAATTACTTCAATCATGATCCAATCTTAAACTCTTCAGTATTTGCTTGTTTTAATCTAGTGAAAAAATATTTAAATAAAAAACAACCATTCTCATACTACATTTAAAAATACTCATACGCAAATGTCATTTGAGTGCTGCAGTGGAAGGAAGATTTTCAGCAAATGACAAAATATTTTCCACCTGTATGTCAAAGAATGCCATCACATTGCATTTGAAGACCTGAAATCTGCATTGTGGGCATAAACACTCTTGAAAATGGCTCATTTTGTGTTTTACAAATAAAAGAATCATATGCCTTTGAAACAACATGAGAGTGAGTAAAAATGTCAGTTTTCATTTTTGAGAGACGTACTCCCTAAAACTCCCATTGCTTCCCAACCGATTTCAACGGCAGTGCTACAGTGTTTGTCATTTGGGACTGTATTGTGATTTTGTCTTTTTCTGAAAAGCACTGACCTTGGTTTCATACTCTTGTGCCTGCTTCACATTCTTTGGGAAGTCAGTGACCAGGAAGCCCTTCCCCTGACGCACAGTAGAAGTCATAGCCTCGCACAACAGATCCAGCAGCGTGTCCTTAACCACACACAGAAGAGGGAAAACAGATGACCACTCACATACAGATTCATTAGAACACAGACACAAACACGCTCATTAGATTAGAAGTGAGAAGTCTGGGACAACTAAAAGTAGTTCACAGCAAATGTTAATGACAGTCATGTTGCTAGGCAACACCACTGTAACATAAATCATCTGATTAAGTCTGAATTACTCTGAGCAACATGCCAAACCTTAGGAAATAAACACAACAACGAGAGCCTAAGTTAGTGGCTGGAGGGCCTGTCTGCCTATTTCAGATCCATTCCTAATCAAACACACCTGCTTGTAATTTTTACAATAACCCTGAAGATTTAAGTGTGTTTCATTACTGATGGAGCTAAACACTGCAGGTCATTTCCTTAACCCAGCCTTCACCTGTTATACCTGCATAACTCAGTCATCTAACTCTTCTGCGTAGCTGACACTGGTGTCCTAACACTTCATACCCATCAGATTGTCCTACCAGGGCTTATTCTGAGTGTGCACATCCATATTGAGTCAATTTTCTCACGCAGAACAACACATAACTACTGTATTTGCATTATTGTAAGGGTAGGTTAAGGGTTGGGGTAGGTGTATGTGTTAATAAAGCATAATCTAATGGATAGCATTTTTTGTTGTCGCATTGTGCTATCTACTGTTTCAATGGGAGGTAGCAAAATCTGAAAGGTTAGCACAATTCGTCAGAACACTGGTTTGATTCTTCTAAAGTTGCATGGTAGACAATTGATCTCTCTTTCCTATCTATTTCTGTCCTGACCTGGGGTCTCATTTATTAACATTGCGTACGCACCAAGCGCCAACCTCCCGCTCTCTCTCGTGAGGCCAATAAGGAAGTGACTAAAACTGCAATTCATCGACTGGCCGCTTGAGGCTGGCTGTAAAAGGGAGTCAGTCCCATAGACTCCCCATGTTAAAATGGCCAACTTTACAGCTGAAAAAAAAACGTTTACAGCCTGGTGCAAAAAATGATTTTGGGCTAAATAGCTTTTTGCCCTTCATGACAACTGTGAGGGGGGTGATTTTTTTTATAACTCATCTGTTCAAATTATATTAAGACTTAAAGTTCTGCATAATTAAGGGCGTGGCCACTTGAGTGACAGGTGGATTGCCGCTGCTTACAGTGCCGCTGCGCTAGGTGGGCGTGGCTTCAGCAAGTAGCTCCCGCCTTTTTGGCCATTTTTTATTGTTCGGGAGAGTCGCGCGGTGACATGCTGCCAAGATGGCGACGGCCCGCTCTGCACCCTTTAGGCTTCAAAAACACACTTCAGTAGTCTACGGGTGATATCACGGACACTACGTTCATGTTTTTATACAGTCTGTGGTCGCACAAAATAGGCATAGAAATTGGGCACGCAATTTTGTACATACATATCGGGATTTATCAAAAATAAACTTAGCGTAAATATGCACTCACCTTATGGACATTCTAGACCATGTGTACGCACTATTTTTCCTGGCATGAGAAAGTATGATGATGTGCTAAATTACTTCGAACGGTCGAACGGTCCATTGTCTGGTTTGAATCGGTAAAGTGGTAATATCTTACTGTCCAACTGCAGCTGCAAGGAGGTGATGATGGCATGTGAAGTCATCTCCACAACATTATGAAAAATACCACTGTATTTGAAGTATACAACTTGAAGAAAATGGTAATTTGCATATTTTGTTTTTAAAATAGGCTACTTTGTCAGCGAGTCAGACAATTCTATCGCAACGAGTTGACAGTTTATTTTCAGTGGTGTCCTGAACCGTGTTTAATGATTAATATATGTTTTTTCAGAGCATTTGACTGCAGATTGTTTTGTAAATGAGGCACATGTTGCATTGTATTTAAATTACAGTTTTATATGGATAATGTTGTCAAAACACTTGTTGCTACTATTTCCTATGAAATTATGTTAGCCAATCAAACAACCATTCTTTTTTCTGCATAAACAGTAAGTAGTTTGATTGACAAATGGAGATCTGGCATAGTATCATCTGACGCTTTGCTGATTTTAACTACTCCCACTACAAATAAATAAGATATGTAAGTTCATCCATACTCACACTTGCACTAAAACAGTTTCGTTGACAAAAATATGTGCTAAATCAGCCTTTGTTCCGTCGCAGAGAAACACGCTAGTCACACAGACAAACGTTAATTCAGCTTTCTTTTTTGTCAGACAGACACATTAAGGCCAGTGTCACAGATGAGACAGAACTCGTTGTGGATGATGAAAAAAAAAATTCAACATGCTAGCCTTTCTGTGTCGACGTCGTGAAGCAGTTGTCGTCCACTATGACAATTGAATCTTGCATCCCAACACCCAATGTTATTTACGAATCCCAACGACACTCAAGCAGATCGTGCCAAAATCTGGCTTAAATCGTGTAGTCTGAGCCGGGCTTAAGTCAGCTTTCCATCACTATACTCTGTCGCATAGCACTTATTTTTGTTCTCGTTGTTCAGCTAAGCTGCATGTTTTTAGAAAATGTACTGTTGATCAAAGCTTTTAGTTTATTATTGGAAACATACCTGTTGTTCGAGGCTCTTGTTTATGGCCAATAGCTTACAATTAAGGGAACAATGATCGCCTATCTTCAAGTAAGCTAACTGTTATACACAGTTTTGATGAGGGGGATAATAAATTGAGCTTTTGTCTGAAGTACATCAGTTTTCAGTTAATACCATCACTAATCACTTACCAGAGAACAGTGTCTCCAATAACAATTTAAATAAGCTTTATCTGCTATGCTGAGACAAGAGAGCATCCACAAAAGTTAAGATTGAACAGAGAATCAGTAGGGCCTAGACTAAGTCTGATCCATGAGAGTTGGAGGTGCACTGACCAATGTTCTAATGTTGATGGTTGGAGGACAACTGATTGAGGAAGTGCAGCAGTTTATCAATGTAGTGACCCTAGTGGTCACTGAAGGAGGGACAGAGGCAGAGTATGGAGCTACTCCCTTTAATATCAAGACTACTCCCTTTAATACCACCTCTTCCATCTCTTCATCACATCTCTTCATCATTGTGTTGAGGGTTTCAAACATCAGTGAGGTTTGCTTGTGAACAACTCAGAATCTGAATCCTTCAGAGCAAAGCTTGCTGCCAAAATAATGTTCAGCACCTCTACAATAATTTTAATCAAACAGTAGTCCCGACTGAATACCAAATTTGTTTTTGTTCATGACATCTTTAACTGTAATAATGCACAAAAATATATATATTTTTTTCTTTTCCAGATATGCTCTTAAAAGTTGACAAAATTAACTTTTAATGGATAAACACTGTTTAGCGTTAAAGTTTTTCTCTTCTGGGAAAATTTACCAATAGTAGAATGTAATTTGTCCATTGCTCACTGGTCTACAATCCTGCTCCACAACTGTATATAGCTATCTGACTGGATGTTATTGTTGTTGTTATTCTCTCTTTTAGTGTGGAGAGATAGTTATTCTCCTTTTTTTCTTTCTTTTTTTTTCGGGGGCATATATCAATTTTGTCCAATGCTTTCTAGCTTAGACTGTCTGCTCTCACTAAATTATAATTGCTACCTGCCTCCAGCTAGCACCAGGGAGTTGAAAATTGGGGTTTGTCCATGTGTTTTCAGTTTTGCTATATTTCTTCTGTCTTTGACTGTGCTCATCATACTTTATTTATTTTCCCAAAAGCCTATTGTTTGAGAAGTACATGTCTGAAATGTATTATTTTTGTGTATTCATTGTACATGCTGTCATGCGATTTAACTAAAAGACTATTTTTTTTTAGGAAGACTTTAGATGTCCCAGCATAACTTCCTGTTTCGAGAGGAAATGTGTCAATCCAGGAGAGAAAACTGTAAGTGCAAATGAATTTACATTTATAAGTGTTATAAAGTTGTGTGTATTCCTGTGTTTGTGTCATAAGTGTTAAATCCAGGGAAGGTGAAGCTGATCATTGTAATTTTCCGCAAAGGACTTTAAGAAGATTGTTCACCTCGGGAAGCTGCTCTCCTCTTTCCAAAAGGTCTCGGAGAAACCGCCCTCTCTCGCTGTGAGACTGCAACTCGCTGCACAGGATGTCCCCAGGACAAAGGCGCTTCAAACTGTACCGCTCCTCTATTTTTTCCGATTGGAGAGCTTTCCCCGATCCTGGCCCACCTGGTCAGAATGAGAAAGTTGAGAACAGTTTATAATGAAAAGCTGTAAATAAAATGGATGGGAAAGATTGTTCTAAATAGTGGGGGACAAGGGCCAGATCCTCAGTAATTGGCTGTCTTGGGAGATGTGGGATGAATTATCAGCAGATATCTTATGGTCTGTACCTCACATGGTGTGCTGGCCCACCCCAACCCTGCCATCTGACTGAACTCCCAAAGGCTTTCATTAAGATTCTGCACACAGCTAAGGGCAGCCCTTATCTATCCAAACAGTCCACAGGCAGACATCCCTAGTTAACGTCTTCTACTCTGCCAACAGCTGTTGTCTATAACACTGATGATGATGATGTGGTAAGCATATTTCAAACTTGTAAGAATGCTAATGAAAAAACAAAAATAACAATCATCAAGCATCAAAGCAAACAAAAATCAGTGAGTGGAGGCATACTTCACTAATTGCTTGGGCTCTGTTTACTGGATAAATATCATTGGTTTAAAATCAATGCTTTATCGTTGCATTGCTATATGATTAAATGTTACTATTGTTTCTGTTTTCACTTTTAGTGGAGGGTGACAAATCATGTTTCAATGTTACTAACCTCTGTAGTTTAAAACTTTTTCATTGTCTAAAGACAAAATTATAATTTTTATCCATTAAAGCTGCAGTAGGGAACTTTTGTAAAAACATATTTTTAAAAAATTTTTTAAACCTGTCCTTATGTCCTGACAGTAGAATATGAGACAGATCAAAAAAAAAATCAAGCTCCTCTGGCTCCTCCCAGTGGTCCTATTGCCATTTGCAGAAAGTCATCCGCTCCCGGTAAAAAACAACCAATCAGAGCTGCGGTCCTTAACTTTGTTTGTGTTCAAAATGTAGAAAAATGTACATAATAAGCGAGTACATCATGAATCCATTTTCCAAACCGTGTTTTTAGCTTGTCCTGAATCACTAGGGTACACCTATAATAAGTGTTTATATTTGGACTATTTTAGATCGCTTTGGGGGTACCGCGGCGGAGTAACCCAGTACCTTTGTGATTCTTCATAGACATAAACAGAGAGAAGTAGTTCTGGCTACGATGTTCTTCCGCAAGACGCAAGCAGTTCTGTTTATTAACCACTAGAGCATCAAAAGTTCCCTACTGCAGCTTTAACCATTATATTTAAAAGCCATTTTTTTAAACATTAAATAAGCCTTATCTCTTTTTATTTATCTTGTGCTTCTGTTAAAGATTTTTTAAGTCGGTAAGAATTTTTATAATATTAAAGAGGTCATGAATTGAGAAATTAACAACTGGCAGTGATAAGCCATAACAATCCCTTGATCTTTTGACATATAAGAGGTAATTGTACTATGAAAAAATAAATAAAAACCTCCTGTAAGTTTTAAAACTCAAAACTTTCTTGTTAGTCTAAAAAAAGCTTTTATTGAAGCCAATCTGCCAAAACGACAGGTTGTGGAATGTGCCATTTTTTAACGTTATAGTGAGGCTAAAACCCATCTCTGCAGAAGAAGATCAATGCCTACTTCTACATCACTGCCTGTTTAGCCCTGCCCACTGATTTGCACATATGGTGTAAATAACAAGAGAGCAAAATGCAATGGCATGTACCATAAAGCTGGATTAGCTGGCTAGCCAAGTAAGTTTCAGTTTAGTTTGCACCAATCCTGGGTTTTAGGTACCATGTAAGTGGCTTGGCTTTTAGCAGTGTTCGTTGCCATAGTAACTTAAACTACACAACAGGACAGAAGCCTATTACTTCTAAGTCTTTGATAACATTATGAGTGGACCTCAGAGAACAGTGCAAAATAAATAAAAAGGCAGAACATGAAAAGAAGCCTCTTTTGCTGACAAAGACTGCATTTATTTGATTATACATACAGTAAAACACTAATATTGTGATCCTCCCTTTCTGCCTGGAAGTGAACTATATCTACCTTGATATAGTTCACTTCCAGGCGGAAGGGGAGGACTACTTCAGGCTGTAGCTCGGGCAGGAACCAACCTGCCAGGGACAGGAACCAAACTCAGAGGAACCTACCTCCCAGGTACAGTCACTTCTGTAGTGTTCCGCAACCTGTATCACTTAGAGGGTAGGGCTCGATTGGAGACCTCCACCACGTCCTGAGCCCCCAACGTTGGATGACTGGTCTCTTGGGGTGGCCTGCGCTGGTTCTCAGTGCCCCACTCCAGTGCCATTCTTCCTGGAGGTGTATGAAGAGCTCACCAGGTTGTGGATGGCACCTTTTACTGCCAGTAACCGGCCTGGTAATTCCTCCTCCCTCACCACCCTCGACAAAGGAGCAGCCAGGGGATACAGAAATCCCCCGGGTTGAGCAGTAATTAGCGATGCAGTTGTGTCCTAGTACTGCCTGTACTGCAGGGCAAACCATCCCTTACCTTCTGGGCCTGTCGGTACTTGTCTGGTCTGACCAGCACTGTTTATGCGGCCTGCGGAGAGACTGCCTCCGCCCTACAGGCCATGGCATTACTGCAGGTCCATCAGGCTCAAGCACTGAAGAACCTGCTTCTGAAGTTCTGAAAGTGCTCTGCGACCCCTGCGTCCAGCCCCTCTCCCATGCTACAGCAGCAGTCTACAGCTAAGTGGCCCTGTGGAACTGGTTGCAGGGCAGCCACCCCTCCTGTCCAGGCCCCCGCCAAACCTGGCAGCAAGCAGAAGAGCAGGAGGCCCTGTGACGGGCAACCCAAAATCCCAAAATCTCAACAAAAAAACAATTTCCTCTATCTTTGGGTCTTCAAGCAGACCCACTGAAACAATTTCAGAGGCTACTGTGACATATGAAAGCTGCTGCGGCAGTCACACTGCAAGGGCTGCTTCATATGAGACCTCTTTAGCACTGGCTCCATGGCCAGACCTGAGGTGGCCGTGGCAGCGTGGCATTAATCGGCTACAAGTAACACCGGCCTGCAACCAAACCTTCACCCCGTGGTCAGCCATTGCATTTCTTCTGGCAGGAGTGCCCCATAACAGATATCAAGGCATACTGTGGTAAACACAGATGCCTCCACCACTGGCTGCAGTGCCTTGTACAATGAGCTAGAAGTCTTGGGGGTGTGGAGGGCCCACAACTGCAGTGTCATATCAATTGCCTTGTTAGCAGTGCCCCTTGCCTTGATCCATCGCAAAGGATGCTCACAAGGCAGGCATGTAGTTCTCACACAGAAACTTTGCAAAGTCAGGGAGGATAAGGTCCTGCTTGTGCTGCTACTCGCCTTACTGGCTAACTCAGACCTGGCTGAACTGATGCTTCTTGTGACAGCCCCTCCCTGGCAGATTCCTCTGAAGAGGGATCTACTGACTCAGAGACAGGGCACGCTGCAGTACCCACATATAGACATCTGGAAACTTCATGTCTGGTCCCTGGATGGGATGCTGTGTTTCTAGGTGTACTACCCCAAGAGGTAGTGGCCACCATCACTTTAGCATGAGCACCATCTACGAGACACGCTTACTCCTTGAAGTTGAACCTATTCTGCGAGTGGTGTTACTCTCATTGAGAGGACCCCCGAAGATGTTTGATCAGAGTCTTGGTCTCCTTCTCACGGCAAGGGTTGGAGCAAAGGCTGTCTCCCTCCCCCCTTAATTTACATCCCTGCTATTTCCACTAACCATGCCCCCTGTGGAAGGGAGAATGGTGGGGAAGCACGACCTGCTCATCAGGTTTCTTAGGAGGACAAGAAGGTTGAACCCTTTTTGAACTCCCTCTATACCTTCTTGGGACCTGTCTCTACTGCTTGAAGCACTACAGCGGGTCCCATTTGAGCCTTTGCAGTCAAGCTAAAGTTTCTTTCAATAAAGACTCAGCTCTTGTTTGCATTGGCCTCCATCAAGAGGGTAGGGGACCTGGATTTTGCAGCGGCAGTCATACCACTCGGCCAGCTCCATATGAGACCGCTTCAGCACTGGCTTCACGACTGAGTCCCGAGATGGGCATGGCAACAGGGCACACTCTGAGTGACAGTCACTCCAGCCTGCCTCCGAACCTTCACCTCGTGGTTGGATTCACATCCCGGGCAAGCTCAATCGTGCAGCCGACGAGCTTTCACGGCAGCAGTCTCGCCCCGGGGAATGGAGACTCCACCCCCAGTTGGTTCAGCTGATTTGGGAGCGCTCAGGTAGACATGTTTGCCTCTCCAGAAAATTCCCACTGCCAGTTGTTTTACTCCCTGACCGAGGGCACCTTTCGCAAGTATGCGTTTCCCCCAGTGAGCCTTCTTGCACAGATGTTGTGCAAGATCAGGGAGGATGAGGAGCAGATCCTCATGGTTGCGCCTTTTTGGCTCAGCCGGACCTAGTTCTCCGAAATTGTACTCCTCGCGACAGCCCCTCCCTGGCCAATTCCTCAGATGAAAGACCTTCTTTCTCAGAGACTGGGCACCCTCTGGCACCCGCTTCCCGTTCTTTGGAACCTACATGTGTGGGTTCTGGATGGGTCACGGATAGGGCTGGGATAAACGATTATTTTTTTAACGATTAATCTAGCGATTATTTTTTCGATGCATCGATTAATCTAACGATTAATTTTTTCGACTTTTTCGAGTAAATAAATTTTACTGATTTGATTTTGATTATCTCCCCATTAATTGACTACTAACAATTTATACATGTTGATTTACATATCTGAATGAAAAAAATATGAATTCCTTAACATTGCAATATATGTTTATTGCTCTTAAAATTACAAAATAAAAGACTGACTAAGAATGCATTACTTTGCAGTTGTATAAAGATAGCATTCAATAAAACCTTGAAGCCTTGAAAACACATAGCTTACTGAAACAAGCTTACTGAACACATAGGGCCTAGCTTACTGAAAAAAATTTCTTCTTTCAGCCGAAAATAACAACAACTTTTTTTCTAGCATTCAGTAAAAAAGTTCACCCAAAATACTTGTTTAGAGCAACTGAAAGAATACAGTAACCAATGTAAAATTGAGAGCTTTAATCTAATACAGAGAGTGCTTTTCCAAAAAAATAAAAATAAAAAATTAACAGTGGGAGCCAACAGCCTGTCATGGAGAAAAAAAAAACTCTGAATGCTCCATGTGAAACTTTGGTGTTCCACCCTTTTTCTATCGTGTCTAATGATTTTGGTTAATATGCACGAGGGAGAGAGAGAGAGAGAGCAAGACAGTGCTCGTGTAGTTTGAAGACTGTGAGTGCACGAGCATGCATGAAACTTTGGTGTTTCGCCCTTTTTCTATCATGTTTAATGATTTTGATTAATATGCACAAGGGAGAGAGAGAGAAAGAAGCGCTCGTGTTGTTTGAAAACTGTGAGTGTGCGCAGCCGGGGCTCTCTTTCGTACGCGCCCTGTCACATTCTACATCACTCACCGATCAAAAAGGCTTTGACAGCCGCCAAAAAAAAGACCAATGCAGAAAAACCCCTGGATTGGTTATATAACGTTGGGCAGAATGTTGATCCGGCCATTGCGTATATTCAGCGCACATAAGGTAAACGTTTTGCAAACGTTTTTTAGAGAAATAAAAACAGGTCGACGAATCGATGCGCATGTTTTGCGTCTACGTATTTTTTGCGTCGACGTCATCGATGACCTTGACGCGTTGTCCCAGCCCTAGTCACGGAAGGTTTAGGTACCTTGCCACCTCAGGTGGTTGCTACCATCACTTCAGCTAGAGCCTTGTCTACCAGACATGCCTATGCTTTGAAGTGGAACCTTTTCATCACTTGATCTGATCATCAGGTTCCTGAGAGAGGCCAGGAGGCTCAATCCGCCTCACCCTCAGCAAGTTCCCTCTTGGGACCTCGCAGTGGTTCTATCGGCACTGCAGAGGGCTCCCTCCGAACCCTTGCTCTCAGTAGAGCTAAAGTTTCTATCAATGAAAAATGCGCTCCTGACAGCTTTGGCTTTGGTGAAGAGGGTCGGGGACCTGCAGGGATTTTCAGTTGACAGAGCGTGCCTGGAATTCGGGCCGGCCAACTCTCATGTTATCCTGAGACCCCGGCCTGGGTACATTCCCAAAGTTCCCACTACTCCCTTTAGAGATCAGGTGGTGAACTTGCAAGTACTGCCCCTGGAGGAGGCAGACCCAGCCCTGGCACTGCTCTGTCCAGTACGTACGCTCCACACTTAAGTGGACAGAACTCAGTGCCTTAGGACCTCAGACCAGCTCTTTGTTTGTTACGGAGGCCAGCAGAAGGTCTCCAAGCAGAGGTAATCCCACTGGATAGTGGATGTTATTATCCTGGGTTATCAGGCTCAAGACCTGCCATGCCCCCTAGGGGTGAGAGCTCACTCAACTAGGAGTATAGCCTCCTCCTGGGTGCTGGCGCATGGCGCCTCGCTAACAGACATCTGTAGAGTTGCGAACTGGGCGACACTCACACATCTGCGAGATTTTATAATCTCTGTGCAGAGCCCGTGTCCTCCCGGGTACTCGCCCCTTCGGCCAGTAAGGACCTGCTCAGTGTCAATCTGCTTGCTGCACCTTGCTGCGCTATTCCCCTCAGGTGAGTTCCTCAATTCAGAACCCTGGGTTCCTCCAGTACTGTTGATGTCCAGCACTTGCATGCATGCCCTATTGATCAGCCCTGTGTGGGACTAGGTGCCTCCATGTGTTAAGATTCCCATTTTGGGCAATCCCACGTGTGTATTTCCACAGTGAGTCTCTTCGTAGCATGTGTCTTTCCCTTGGCAAGCACCTTGCCAGCTCTGTCATTGAAACTTACCCTGCGGGCTGGTACCACAGAGTTAATGAGTATTACCAGCTTTCGGTTGATACCTGCTTTTGTATGTCCTCCTACGAGCAGGCAGCCTGCTAGCATATGTCCAGCTGGAATATGCTACTCAGTGTATTCTGACAGCCATGTGGCGTTTTGTACGGGAACCCATTTGTTAGTCTCTTTCTGACGTAACGTAGAACGTGACCGACTGAAAGGGAACGTCTAGGTTATGTATGTAACCCTCGTTCCCTAAAGGAGGGAATGGAGACGTTACGTGAAGTGAAGACTTGTGCGAGTTGTAAATTCCACAGAGCCAAGGTACTCTGTGTACTCTGGCTCATTTTGTTCCCACTCGAAGGTGATTGGGCTCTTGGGCGAGACCCCATTCATCAGTCTCTTTCTGATGTAACGTCTCCGTTCACTCCTTCAGGGAATGAGGGTTACATACGAAACCTAGACGTTTTCCCTTGTTCTTGGTCAGAGGCCCATTTAAGAAAGGAGGTTAACCCTTATGCAGTGTTGGGGATGTTTTCGTCCACTATTGAGTAAAGTTGTGTCCTATTTTGGCCACAACTTAGCCAGAAACTAAGCTTTTTTTTTTTTTTTTTTGCACAGGCCTATCTAAAGGGTTAATGGTCCCACCTAATGATCAACCATAAAAATTACAAACTTTACCTCTCCCCAACAGGGAAAACCACTAGGGGTGCTCCGATCACGATCGGCCGATCGTTAATGCGCATCTCGTCAGTAAAGCCGGTTATCTAATCAGCGGTTAATTCCATCAGGTGCGTAATTTCACATTGAGCAGCTGTTACTACACAGAGCCGTTGTTAACTGAGAAGATGCGCCAAAAAACGCTGAAAATGAAGTGGATTTGCGCATCTTCTCTATTAACAACGGCGCTGTGTATTAACAGCTGCTCTATGTGAAATCACGCACCTGATGGAATTAAGCGCTGATTAGAGAACCGGCTTTACTGACGAGATGCGCATAACGATCGGCCGATCGTGATCGGAGCACCCCTAAAAACCACCAACCATTAAGAATGCATGATTTTATGGTGTCATGGCTTGGCAATCAAAAAATTTTGTATTAATGGAAGGAAGTCCATGGAGCAAAATCAGCTACAAACAGTAAGTGATGGAGAAAAAAATCAGGACTGAGGTTGATTAATAGATTTATACAAAAAATCCCGAACATAATGAAAGGGTAGTGAATTTGAACAGCGCACAAGGTTTAAGTGAAAACCCTGAGTATGTTAACCCTGAAATGAGGGAAACTGGGTTTTCCATTCAGAATGAAAGGCTTGTCAAACCCAAGAAAGCAGGGTAAGTCAAGCCGTTTCTGAAAGAGTCAGTTACCATGTTGACTTTCTTCATTAAACCCAGAGTTTATTTTAATCTCCTCCTCCTTTTTAAAGTGTAAGCAATGTTTAAATACCTCATTGATTCATTTCCACTGCAAAAAAAAAAAAAAAAGAAAAAAAAAATAGCAAATGCAAAAATTTATTTCTTAGTGAGTATTTTGGAACCTAATTTACAGCGGGGAAAATATTTATTTGATTTTCTACTGATTTTGTAAGTTTGCCCACTTAAAAAGAAATTAAAGGTCTGTCATTTTTATAGTAAGTTTATTTGAATGGAAAAAACACATTAAATAAAGGTTAGCGATTGATTTGCATTTCAGTGAGTGAAATATTTTTTTTTATATATATTTTCTCCACTGCAAGTGCATTTCACTTACAAAAAGAAAAATAATACTAATGCAAATGGAAACAAGATTTTTTTTCCATTCTTATGCTTAAAGCTTTACCTTGATTTAATTGTTTTTATACTTCATGTTTAGCTGCTTTGTTCTTTTTTCTTTTGTCTGTATGATACTATGAAAATTCATAATACCTACCACTTTGACACTTTTTACCTTTGATATTATGAGTGTCCAATCTCAGGGTAAGTCAACTCAGAGTTCAAGTTTCAAGTGTTGCTTTGTCCTTCCTGGATGTTTTGTGTGTGCATGTTTATTTTGGTTCTGTTTTTCCCTGATTTCTAATCATTTCTTTTTGCTTGGGTTTTCTTTAAATATTTTTTTTTATTGCAACTGGATCCTGCATTTTGCTCTTTCTAAAACCGCCACCATTATCAGGAGTGTAATGGGCAAACAAATAAAGCAATAACCAAACAGCAATAGACACAGGAAGTGGAGTAAAAATGATGGTGCACAAATTTTAATTATTTTTTAATTGTGGGATTAACTTCCTATTTTCAACAATTATCACTGGAAGAAATAGCGAGTTTAAAATTATGTTACAGCATCTCGATCAAGTCTTGACTAATATTTGATGTCATACTGATACTAGGATTATATGATATTTGCCCACAAAAATAAAACAATCTTTTCAGCCTCTCTAAAGCTGTTTCTTCTAAACAGCACTGAGATACAATGGAGAACAAATTGAGATATTTGTTCATATGTATTGCTTCTCAGATTTTTCTCCTGTCAAATTGGATTTTGAATCACTACAGATCACAATGCATTATCTAGAAATCCTACCCATTGGCTGTTTGTTTCTCAATCCTTCAAATGTGAGCACTTCAATAAGGCTTGAGTTTATCCTATTCTTCATGCGCCTCCATTTCGGACACGTTTATTTATACACATGTGAGCTCAAAAACCAGAAAATTGTGCTTTTACTCTGTCAAGCTACTCTGAATCTCTCTATTATATTCTACATGTCAGAGTAAAAAAAAGTGAGATAAAATGCTTTTAAAGGTGTCCTGAGTCTGGCTATTAAGTCTAATCGAATTCTTTTTCTGGACAGGTACGACGTGCAGATACAGTGTTGATAAATCTTTCAACAAGTTTTTAACGTGTCAGGGTGGTCAAGTGCATTGGAGAGTGTAATTCACTCAAGCTATCAATCTCAGATCTGTATATCATAGCTAAACCAACATTACAAGCCTAACTGCTGTACCACAACGCTGATGCAACAGAGGACAGGACCTTAGACCGTTTCCAACAGGTCCGTTTCAAAGGACCGCCTAATCGATTTCTTCACTCCTCTTTCTACCAAAGTGAAATGTAAAGTTGGCATTTAGTTCGGCTCACTACATCCCAGTTGGCTAGAACTTTTGAACAAACATGAGGGGAGGAAAGCCCCTGGCACACAAAGACTTGTACCATCTTGACTGCCTGCTTTCCATTTTCCAGAATTTTCAGATAAAGACTGCCAACTCTTTTAATTACAAATCTTATTAGGAAACTTCAGAAGTTTTCACCTGCCCCCAGTTTCACAGTTCATTATTCTGCTTGTGTGTTTGTGCTGCAAAAGAAACTTGGTAGTTTGTGTTATTATGTCTGATATATTTTAAATAAGCTATGATGTATGTACTTTGCATCACAACATTGCTCCTGACCTGTTCTTCTGGGGCAAATGTAAACACAATAAAATATTGCTTTGAGTGTTTGTCTATTATGAAAACAATGTGTGATGAAATTATTGTATAATGTGATAATGCAGTATTGTCAGTTGACATACCAATCACAAAGATGACCTTTGATTTCTTGGTCTCCACAGGAAAACCTGGTGGCATATAAAAAAAAATTACAATCAGATAATCAATTTTAGAATGTCAAAATATGGCTTTGTAATGACATGCAGTACAATTAACGGTGGAAATTAATGACAAAAAATGTAAATAAAAAATTAAATGCAGGGATACCAATAACAAATACATTATAGTAAAATACAATCTTTATTATTTTTTATCAGTGCCAAGAGAAATTTTCAGTGCCAGTGGTTATGCATCAGAATGGTTATACCCAGTTTTGTTAAAAAAAAAAAAAAAATTGCAATTTGCTATTACTAAAAGTCAGAATTTCTTAAAAATTGCTAAAATTTTGTGCGAATGAACCTACATTTTGAAATTCAAGTTTTTAGTGGCAAATTCCAACTCAGTGTACTATTGTTCAGAGCCACCTCAATGCTGAGACCTGACTTTACAACCCAAATTCCACAACTCAACATTAAGATTTAATTTCAAAGGTGATGTTCAGTTACTAATATGCAATGATCCCTCTAATTCTCTTTTTTGTTGAGCAAAAATTGTCACTATTGTGCGGACATTTCAGCCACCTAAGCAGAAACATTCTTTATACCAGATCTGTACAGCGCACAAGTGTGCAACTTTTAACTTTAATGTACTATTTATATTTAATTTGACCCTTGATGCAACTTTTTACACTCCTGAGTTACTTACCAAAGAATTATATTTAAAAAAATCATTTAAAAAATCTCTCATGCAGAACAGTTCAATTCTTTATGATAATAAAATAAAATAAAATAAAATAAAATATAACTAATAGGAAAAAATGAGATGATGTTTCATGACTAAAATATTTAGCAACATCAAACAAGACCTCCCAACCCCAGACCAAGAATTTAAGTCTGGTGAGACTATTTATATATTCTTAATTGTGTATTTCACTTTATTTTTCAGAACTACATCAATAAGCATATACACTCTTAAAAATAAAGGTGCTTCACAATGCCATAAAAGAAACTTTTTGTCTAAATGGTTCCATAAGGAACCTTTAACATCTGAAGAACCTTTCCGATTCACAGAAGGTTCTTTGTGGCGAAAAAAGGTTCTTAAGATTACAAAAAGGTAAGAAAGAGATGGTTCTTTAAAGGAACCAAAAATGGTTCTTCTATGGCATCGCTTGCGGAACCTTTTGACGCAACTTTATTTTTAAGAGTGTATTTGTTTTTCCTTACAACAAATAAGCCTACACACAAGCACAGTACACAAAGGTCACTTGAGAGATACTGCACTCACTTTCTCCAGTCGCCTCTGCATTTCCAGCCACCTCTTCATTGGTCTGCCATAGAGAACAAGACACATAAGAAAAGGAATTACATTTCCTTTTAAAAAGCTCAAGGATCTGTACAATAACACAAGACAATGATTTTATGAATAAATACCATCCAGAGATTCTCTGAATAACATGACATCCAAACCAGCACCGGAACTGCACATCTGACCCTCAATGAGTTTACACATATTACCTGACCCAAGAATGCTTATTTTGAATTGAAACATTCAATAAAGATGGAATTTATTATTCAAAAGTGGTTGAATTCACAAAACATCTCTATATGTATACTTTGCTCTTCTATAATCTTGAAAACAAATGTTTTTTTCTCCAATACTTTTTGCAACTTCTGATCTGAACAAGATATCCAGCAGAAAAATAGGCCGACATCATTTAAAGATCTGGCAGTATATGGAAATGGAGTACTTCTTATTCCTGTGGATCCCTTTAAACCTACACTATGTGTGCTTTTTAAATTTAGTTTCATATATATATATTTTTTTTTTTTTTCGAGGTCTTCTGATCATTAAGCCGTGATGCCTGGAGAGTCTTTGACCACTCAAACTATCCTCAAACTAACTCCAGGTGACTCTAGCATCTTTATTATTGCCCTGATGGTGAAAATGGGAATTTTTTTAACATAAACACACCGCAGAAAACTCGGAACTTGATTGTTTGTGTCGTGATTACTGTGATTAAAAGAGTTCTGGGCTGTTTAACAGAAAAAACCTTAGGCAGTAACTTGCCACTGTTTTAGCGTTAGAGAAGATGAGATGAAAAAGAGAGTGTGTGTGTGGGAGGAGTGCAGGGTACCACTGATGAGCGTGTTTGTGATGTGGGTAGGCCAGCCGGTCCGATGACTCACTGGCAGAAAGAGAGAGAGAAACGATACACAGACCCACAAGCCTGCAAACAAGCTCTAACTAGAACCTTTCAGGCCACAGAGCCCAGCCATAGACACTGAGAATTACCATTTGTGTTTGATCACTATTTCTTTTTTTTAAATGAGTGTTATATATTTTTTATATTTGGACCTTCCAGTCTTTAATATTCCCTAGATGCAAATCACATCAAAAGAGAGCTTAGTAGGTTTTTTTGTGTGTGTGTGTACCATCATAAACATAATATATATATTAGTGGTGGGCCGTTATTGGCATTAATGTGCTGCGTTAATGGGAGACTCTTATCGGGCGATAAAAAAAAATATCGCCATTAATCTATTCTCAAAGTTGGGTTGGGAGCTGGGTCTACACTAGGTGAGCTATGATGACTTTCACCTTGATATTTTAGCGCGGATGTATACCTAACCGAATCTGTAGGGGTTGAGAATGAGTCTTTAAACTTGTGTGTATGCCTACTGTGAAATTACCACATCAAATATGACGTGCTAACATGGATGCAGCTTAAGCCGCCAGGTTTGCTTCAGGGATTTTTTTTTTTAAGAAGCTTCCCAATGGAAACCTTGACAAGACGCACGCCTGTTCAACACATACTCTGCATACATCTGCAGTGCGTATGAGTCCATGTGCGTTTCGTATGTGGTGCTGAAGCAGCACGGACTCATACTCATATCAGCCGTATTTCCACTGTCGGGCCAGTGCGGGCCAGGGCTTAAAACAGGCCGGGCGGGGCTAATAGCCTCTGGCCAGTAGCTTCGAGGCCAAAATAACGCAGGGTTTCCACAGTCGAGCCTGAAGCTCTGCTGCGATTTACTAAAACACGCCCTTTACATGCCTCTCATGAACAACTTCATGCAACCTCATCATTTCACCAACAAAGAGAAGTTATCAGAAATAATAGGAAATAAATCACTGGAACATGAGCGATGTTAAACATGCTTTGTTAAATATTCAAATTCAAAAGCATTGATGTTTTAACTATAGAATAAGTGATACATTGATCATAATGAATTGATTTATTAGGAGTCAAAATTAATCACACTTAAATACACTTATTTCTATTTTATTTATTCTTTTTTTAACGCTTATGAAAATAACCTGCTTATTCATATCTGTTTCTGTTTATTTGTAGCCACAGTAGCTTAGACATCACATTTAGAATGAATGATAATATCTTTATTTTTATAAAAGCTACCGAACAAAAACATTATTATATTTTTATGACAATGTGCACCTAAACTCTTGAGACATGACTCATGACAGATAATATAGGTTACTAAATAAATACGATTGTGATAGAGAATAAGAAAGCTAACGTCTGATTTCTTCAAGGGTCATATTTACCATGTTTACTATGGTAACATGTTTAGCATGCATAGTCTTTTACATCGCTTAAAATATTTCTGCCATGTATGGTCATTATAAGCCACATCGGATCGGATCGCGTTATTTCAAACACTCGCTGCTGAGTGAAAGTGAGTTTTGATCAACTTCTTTAAAAAAAGTTTTTAATGCTGGTGTTATAGCTGTTAGCTTTCTAAAGATGATCCACAGCGCCGACTCTCTATTTTTATAAAAGCTCCCAGACAAAAATCAATATTATATTTTTTATGAAATATACTACGCGGAGCTAAACTCTCAAGATGAGACTTATGACAGATAACGTATGTTACTAGATAAATACACAATTTTGATAGAGAATAAGAAGCTGATTTCTGATTTCTCCTGGTTGTATTTACCATGATTACTATGGCAACGCTAATGTTTAGCATGCACAGTCTTTTAGATCGCTTATAAATATTCCTGCTTTGTTTAGTGATTATAGTGCACATCATTTTAAACACTCGCTTCTGAGTAAGAGTTTTTTTTTTAACTCTTATGAACTCTCTCCCTTTTATTTTAAAAAGTCTTTAATGCTGGAGTTATCTTTCTGTAATGATCCGTGGAGCTGAGCTCTCCAGATGCGGAGAAACTCCTCCTTTGTTCATAACCCCTCCTCTACCCCAGCTGGCCCGCTTTGGCCAAAGGTTTTCGTCAGGCCAAAAAACCCTGGCCGTTGGCCCCGAGGAAGCCCCGGCGAGTGACAGTGGAAATGCGACTGGCCCTGGCACGCACTATTTCCGTTTTAAGCTCGACATAGGAAACACGGCTATTGTGCTTTCACATAGGACGCGTTTGCAATCCGCTACTCTGTACGTAAATAGTATGTAAACAATCACTGCACTGCTGCAGACCCACCGCTCCTGGAATGCACTGACGGACCGTAACCGCGTGAAAGCTGGAATCTGTTAACATGGGTGCGTAAGAAAATACGAAACGCATACGCACTGCATACGGAGTCTATGTGAAACAGGCATAATGTTGTTTGCACCTTGTGCAATGTGGAATTAGTTTACAGCTTTCTCAAGCACTTTGTGATGCATTTTGGAAACAGGAGATGAGCCCCTGGTCTAATCCACCACCTGGCTTGAGAAACCCGTTATAAAAGACTTACTTTTAGTCATTATATATTTGGGTAGCACACATATTCTGAATGCCTTCGGCAGAATTCAAATGAGCCATTTTAATCTAGATTAATTCCAAAGATTATAGTGAGATTAATCTAGATTAAAAAAATAATAATCTATGCCCACCACTAATATATATATATATATATATATATATATATATATATATATATATATATATATAATTATTATTATTCAATTTTTTTTTTTTTTACCTAATTGCAACATATAAAGCCAGATTTTAGCTGCTGTTTACCATTTACCTTTCAACCGCTACACTGGCAGTGACTAGAACGCATGATGAAGCTGATTGGCTAGAAGGCTATTTCTACTACAAATGCTTCTTCACGATATTATTGCCAGCTTAATTCCATATTCTAGAGGTTTATATATTATATTATATGTAGATTTCAGACACTTTAACCCCTTAACTAAAGTGAATTACAAAAGAGGATCAAAGAGTCAATATTCACATTCATAATTATTTTGCAGTGAAGACCTTTAAGTGTAATTCCTTCCATCACATGTTATTACTCTTACTCCATTACTTTTCTCTCTTTCTGGCCATGGAGGATGTTTTCTCATGAATATCAGTCTGCCTCTCATTCATTAGCTGTGCAGACTGAACAGCAGTGAAGGTCGTCTGATGTGCTGTGGATGTTCGCCTTGTTTTATGTGTGGAGGAGCCGTGGGCGCTGCAGGAAGTGCTGTATGCATGATTTCAGCAGACACCCCTGTCTCATAACACAGCACAAGCTGCTGGATGAGTCGCTTGTCCTCTTGTGCTGCATCTCATCTACACTGCCTTCTGTAACTGCATTTAAAAATAAATCATAAATGTAAAAGAGCAAAAATAAACCCATATAAAATCTACTGTGAGGGGACTATGGTAAAGTGATGGTAATAAATACCATATGCCTAATAATATAGTATGCTACTAAATTAATACTGTATTACTGTAATACTTTGGAATTTAATACCATATACTTAAGAATTGTCATGGTACTCAAATGGACTTTTAAAGAATACTAAGGTGCAGGGGGAAAAAATGTCACTACCATTGTACAGTGCATGTCCAAAACATGACACTATCATTGTGACTGTCCAGTAATAATATTACCATGTTGAATATGGTACTGCCTCTAAAAACATTTAAAAAAACATGGTCAAAACATAATACAAGCCCGAGAACTTAAATGCTACATGTCAAAAAAATTGAACTTACATGTTACACAGCATTACAAAATGACAACAAATGTAGCCTGCACATTATAGTGCAAACATCCATAACACAAACATCTACCATTATTATGTGAATGTGCATAACCGCTTGTTATAACAGATGGGAGAAGATTAAAAGAAAATCCAGTGGCTCTTGGGGCTTTTTGCTGACATAGTTTCCCTTCTTTGAGGGCAGAGTCACTTTAGATTAATTCTAAATTGTTCTGACTGATCACTCTTATCCTATGGTGAAACATTTCTATCCTTTGTGAAAAAGAAGTGCTTGTATTTAATGTGCATCTTGCAATGTACTTCAAATGTTACAAGTCATTTTATAAAACTGTACTTTAAGATAACATATTAATGAAATAAACGGTCACTTAAGCACTTGAACTTTTAAAATGTGCACACTGCAATGATATCAGATTTATAGTATGTGTAATTACAAATATATTTAAATACATGACATATCTGTCAGTACATTCTGAACTTTAACCTCATTTAAAAGGCAACATGATTGTGAAATTACATATAAACATTCATTTGAGTGCTACTTAAGTGGATCATTGTGTTAGACATTGCCAGTGTTGGGGGTAACACATTACAAGGAATTCAAGTTACATATTCAGATTACTTTTTTTTAAGTAAAAAGGACCTTTACAGTTGCCAAAAGTAACTTTTTTTTTTATTAAAAGCAAATTAACAAGACCAGCCCAGGTGACAAAAACAATGCAAAAGTAACATAATGCACTACTTTCCATAAAAAGTAACCAAGTATGCCGTTTTTTTATTCTGTGCCACAATACTGCATCCCACCTCAATCATCAAAACCATCCCAGCAGAGTTCCAGAGACTGGTGACCCGAGAACTCAACAGGCAAGACATTTTATTTTCCATTAATTTATTACTGTCTATATGTTAGTAAAATGTCAAGGGTTGCTAAAAATATGAAGGTATAGAACAAAATGAGGTCATAAATATTTTGTCTTGTACTAAAGCCTTTCTGCAGTGTAGATGGACGTCTTATTGCAGGTGGTTGGCAAACACAGCACAGAACCAAGTCAGCATGGCCTGAGCCAAGATCCTTCTGAACACATCGCACACTGAGCTGAAGACTGCTTTGAGATTTGTTCTCATCTACAGAAGTGTTTTTCCCTGTGTGATGCTGACAGCATGGAGAGCTTGCTGACAGCAGCACCACTGATGGACACAGATGAAAGGGTCACGGTGGGAATGTGGGTTGATCCACATCCATAAACACTCCTTACACCATCCTCCACGAAGGAGCCCTAGCGACTGCTTTTGTCTCAGACAGACATGATTTTAACCAAATATAATAGAGAAAGCATGACAACATCTCCATGGAAATACACAGAGAAGCAACAGATTCAGGGATTTAGTTTAACAGGCATGTAGCAACAGGGAAGGTCTAATTTGTTGTCTGCCTTCATGTTACCCTGCTGTATCTGTTGGAAAATAGTGAGAACCCTCTGAATAGAAGATAACAAGTCTCTCTATGTAGTGTGTGTGTGTGTGTGTGTGTGTGTGTGTGTGTGTGTGTGTGTGTGTGTTTGTACTCTGTGTGGTTGGAGATGAGGATGAGGCGAAAGGAAAAAGCAAGTGAAGAGAACAAGACTTTTCCAAAAATAGAGCAAAAGCAATCCAAACAATCCATGACAGGAGCACTGATGGTTCCTTACAGTTTTGAGCTTATTTTGAACTGTGCATGAATCTATAAAGCTGAATGTAGAGTAATGATCTTTTATATATATATTGAGATTGTAAAAAACTAATGATCAGCATGTATAAAATAACAATGATAACAGATGCAAACTGTAAAATTTAGTGTTTAAAATTTATCAAGGACAATGTGAAGAGCTTTTCACATATCAAAGAATAGGCTTGTGATGATTATACAGTACAAGCTTGAGATAAGTGAAAAAAGCCATTTATTGTTTTTTTTCTTACTATATATATATATATATATATATATATATATATATATATATATATATATATATATATATATATATATATATATATAATACACATTATTTATATATAGAACACACACAAAATAGTTGGTAACAAACATTTTTGTTACCTTTGACCTTAATTGTATTGACAGTAAAAAACAGGAATTTAAAACAAATATTTTTTATGTTCTATAAAAGAAACAAAGTCATGCAAGTTTGGAACATTATGCGGGTAAATTATGTATTACACGATGACTGAATTATCCATTTAAGAGTTTATTTTCTACAAGTTAAAATTAAGCCAAAATCCATATTTCCAGAAACACCCATGGGGTATATTTTACATAGGTTTATATAGGTATATATTTAATAAGTTTGCTGTTAAACTTGACATGCATACATGTGTTGTATTTGCAAAACTTGTAGATTTCCCCTTTCACATTTCCAGTGTTACTATATGTATTTAAGGCTGTCTAGAGTCTATCAGTGTTATTTCAAGTTTCACTGATATTATATTAATAATATTTTATATTTATATTTAAATAGTTTTTTTACTCTTTTGTAATGGATTCCAGAGTTTGCATGCATTACATCACATGAGATCAAAGAATATGTATGTATTGAGCTCTATATTAGATAACGCAATACTACAATAACATCTCTTTACAAGCTTTTTCAGAGACAGTGGGGATTATGTAAATAATATATAGCACATTCTTCCTGACCTTGAGAAAAAAGATGGTCTGAAACAATCGAGCTGTCTCATTATATCTGTATCATACACACTCAATGACTCAGAAACGTTGATTGCGTTTCCATATTGAAGGTCAGGGACTATATACCAGTTATTAATGCAATAATGAGTTTGTGCTTTTGAAATACCCAACAAATATACAGGGCATTCTTCTGCGGCTTTTCTTTAAACGACTGTTCCAAAAATAGTTCAAATAGCAGACTAATAATGAATGTCAAGGACTTTGGCTTAAGCTTCATCCAGACAGAAGCTAATGCAGGAGAAAGAATCATTCATAATGACCATCCGCTAATGCAGGACTGTCACTCAGCAAGCATTTCCATTAAATACAGCATCTCGCACTCACTCGGTCTGCCTATAACAGCCCTTCAGCGGTTTCATCTGAGCCTAATCTGAGATTCCAATAACTTCTTAATAAAATAATGGGACAATGGGTTTTTTGATGCTCTAGATCCTATACTTTAAAAAATGCTGGGCTGTTTTAACCCAACTTTGGGTCATATATGGACTAACCGAACTTTTGGGTTAAAATTGTATTTAGAAAAATTAACCCAACAGCTGGGTTAGTCCATATTTGACCCAAAGTTGGGTTGAAACAACCCAGCATTTTTTTGAGTGATATTGTGATTTCAGATTTACATACATGATACGATCAAACCATTTTATTTTCCTGTATTAAGAATTCTAAGTACAGATTTCAGTCTATGTCACGTTTAATTCAATGTGTTAATCTTTGTAATTATTTGTGAGATGTACTATCAATTTCAAGTTGAGGGAAAATTGTAAATCCTACATTGAAAAAAAGCGTTGTAGAAACAATTTTAACTCAGAAATGGCTAGTAAGTTCACAATCAATTGTAAAGAGACAGAAAGTAACACGTTAAATTAAATGTTGAAAGATAGTCTTGGAGTTCTTCTAAAAGAAAAAATTGTGTACACCAATTTGCAGCAAGCAAACAACAGTCACACAATTTTAAGTGAAGCCAACAAAGAAAAGCAAAGAAAGAAGTGCTCAACCAAAGGCCAGTGTGTGGATTTAGAAAAAAACATTTTCATACCTGTTCCTCAAATTTAGTGGGAACATCTGCCAGGCTGCTGCTGTCTGCTAGCAGACTGAGGTCGAGCTCACTGGGTCCTACAGAGAAAAGCAAAAGATATAATCAAGCTGTAAGAAAAGACGTTAAAAAAAAGAGAAGCATGATGTCTGTGATTCAAAGATACAGCAATTACAGCAAAGCCTTGTGTGAAAATAAAGACACTCTTGGTCGTCCAAACTACTGTCCATCATTGAAACGAGGTGCTGCTGTACACTGACTTCTGCAATGTTCTGCACCAGTAATTGGACAAGGAACTCTGGAGTCCTTTCAGTAGCGTAGGCAACAATCACAAGGTTTCTGTGTCACAAAGGTTTCCCATGTGTTCATGAGTCATTTATCCGTAGCACAAGTACATGTTTCCTAAGAAAGGGAATAGATATTGAAACTGCTATTGAACGTGCTGCTGTCTACACAGTTGTTTAGATGTTTTTAAAGTGGAGTCATACTTGCAAGTTGCAATGATTCATTAAACTGGAAGCCCTTTTTGTGGCCATACTTAGTACAGAGAAGACTAAAATCACACTGAAATACATGTAGCTTTACATCACAGTGTTTGGACACACAAAATGTACTGTAAAATTGTTTTTTGAAGTTGTAAATAAAATTGCTAATTCAGTTTCAGTACAACATTCTATGTTGTTCTCATATGTTGTTACTAGAAATGTGTTACTTGGAAATATAGCCAGTAATATATTTAGAAAAATTGAAATATCTTAAATACAACTTGAAAAGATGCTTCAATTGATAGTGATAACATTTACATCACAAAAATTTGATTACTTATTCAAGAGCACAATTACATCACAAAATTTTGATTACTTATTCAAGAGCATAGGATAAATTATTGGGAAGATTAAAAACAGAAATAGAATTATTTCCGTTGGCTTCATTTCTTTTTTTGTTTTTTTGTTCTAAAACTGATTATGCCTAAGTGTTATAATGAGTAATAATGAGTTTTTTTCTTTTTATTCAAATCTATAGACATTTGTCCATTTTTAAATAGCATAAAAGATCTGGATAATAATATTTATTTTTTCAGCAAAATAGCAGCTGTCCAGAGGAAAATAGGTCTCAACTGCAAGAAATATTTCATAGAAATTCTGCCAGATCATTGATTTTTTTGACATGAAGACTTGAGGTCTGACCTCAGTCATGTGGTAAAAAAGTTTCCCATGAAAGCATCTGTTCAGCTCTGCATTGCAATACCACAGGCTGGAAGAGGCTGATGTCTTTTGACACCAGTCGTCTCTATAATAGACACTACGCTGTAGCATCCCCTGACACCTCCAGTCCTAAACCAAAAGTGACAGCATCTTCTTTTACAGAAAGAACAGGCTTTTCAGCTTATCCTTTTTCATACTGTTTTTTCCTTCCGTGAAGTCATCTGAATGAATCTTTTGGGAAGAGCAGCTGTCTGACAAACTGTTCCTCGTACCATGAAGGAGATGTGGTGGGATTATGTATTAAGGAAGAGGCTTTGCACCTGAGACCACAGGAAGTAATGGAACATTTCTTGCCCCAGTAGGATTGTGAGTCACAGAAATCTATTTGTTGATGCAGACGTGGCATTATTGGAGGAGCATTTGAGGGAGCGTGCGAGTGGGCGGCAGGGTCATTCCTATGATGCAGTACCTTTTGAACTCTGCCACTGCTAATAAATGAACATGCCTGAAGTATTTCTATAAAAGGGCAACAGACTTACAGAAATATGCTCTGGTCCTTCTCAGCCACCGTTATGGCAATATTGAAACTTGATGATAAGAAAAGCATCTCAGTGAGGAACTGGGAGTTAGTTTACATGAGAGAACAAACTATAGATAACTAATGATTTGATAACGTATTTTGCAAGAAATGCTGCTGATGTCATTTCCTGCATAATTATGTCACTACTGAACTGTTTGCTGTTGCTGTTGTTTAAAAGTCTATTACAAAGATTACAGAAAGGAAAATGATATATTGATGAAACATGAAAAAAAAAAAGATTATGATTCCTAGCTTTAACTTATTTTGGTCACACTTTATTTTAAGGTCCATTTCTCGCTATTAACAAACCATTAACTATTAACCATTAACCCAATTTGCTGCTTATTATTAGTAAGGTTTTTAAGTTTTTAAGTTTAGGTTTGGGATAGGATTAGGAATGTTGAATATGGTCATGCAGAATAAGGTTTATAAATACTAATAAACAACCAATATGTTAATAACAGGTATGCTAATAAGCAACTAGAGAATTGGACACTTTTTATTTGAGTTTTACATTAGTAATTTTAGTACTTCAACAAAATTCTTTTCAGTAAGTTGCCAAAGCAACATTTATTTATTTATTAGGTTTCAGGTCAGTTTTTCATATAAAATATTATATAAATATATTCAACTAATAATAAGCCATGGGGAACATACTCTGATCAGTCTGCATGAAATGGATAATGACACTAGAATCCTTAGCAGCGGGGTTAACATGGCGTGAGATGGAGGTGTAATTAACCTCTGCTCAATTTGATCGGCAAACACCACAGACCCGGTCCACAAAGAAAATGGCTAAAGCTTGACCGAGCCTCATCAGCCTTTGATGCAATAAAATTAGAAGTTGCCCTGGTTTCCTACTGAATCCCACAAGCACGGTGGCATATAATTAATAACACAGCCACTGTAATTATGCACTGTCTGTGTAATGTGGTAAATGTATGGCAAATTGTTGCCTTCACCAAAATGGACAGTATCCATGAAGATGATCTTTTTTTAGGGACTTAGATGAGTAAACATTTTTGGACATATGCTACTGTTCAATAGTTCATTTAAAAGTGATAGTAAATAAAAATATTATTTAATTATTATTATTCATATTTTTATTTTTGCTTTAAAAAATGTAAGCACATGGATAATAATAAAAAAAAGGTTACTTGAGCACCAAATTAGCATATTAGGTTACATCCACATTAATCCAGATGAATTTGGAAATGCATATTTCTCTGCTTTTAGGATTTTATCCACATTGAGATGGAATGATGGCTGGTTTTGTCCAGTGAAAACTGAGCCTTTTGAAGCTTTCCAAGTGGATACATTTTAAAACAACATTTTCATGTAGTGTGTGCTGTGAAAATGAAGGGAATTCAAAAATGATGATGATGGAGGTACTCAACAATGTTTAATTATGTGACATAAATTTTACCATATACTGTAGCTATGGCTGTACCAACATTGTTGTTCTTGCTATTCACTTTAATGATGTTACTAAAGATACCTTTTACTTTGTACAATTATCTGTCAGGATTCTGGATTGTCTGTGTCGTGATTTGCCTGTTTCTGTTACTGTTTGTCCTTATTTGGTCCTGTTTCATGTCTGATTCTATGTTTTCCCAATTATCCTTTGTATTTAAAGGGCCGGTCACACTAGACTTTGAACGTGTGAGAACGTTCCACTGACACTGGGAACCATGCAGCTTCTTTTTTAATTTTATTTTATAATCTTTTAAAGATGTATTATGTAAAATAGGATGTGGCACTATGGCTCAAATTAGCAGTTCCTTAATTTATGAATTTCTGTACAGAGAAATTCACAAAACTTGAGCTTTGGAAAGCATCGAAATACGAATGGAAATCAATGGAATGAAAGGTGCAGTGTGACCACCCCTTCAGTCTCTGCTTTTGAGTGTAGTGTATGTCGGGTCCACTTGTTTCTATGTGTGTTTGCTCAGCTCCTATTGTGGATTATCCTGTGTTTTCTTCATTAAAGACTGTGAATGATACTCTGTTTCTCAAATGTTCTTCCTGCAGCAGCATAACATGACTTCATCATATTTTTATCCTGCTAAGATGGCAATATTTATTTGCAATTGCTGTACTGTGGCAAAAGATGATGACAGTTGCATTTTAGATCAAAGATAGAATGGTGATTTACAGTTGGCACTGGACATACCAGTGAGTGGTGGGATATTTGTTAAAAAAATGATTGTGCCAGAAGAATAGTGTGAGAACTTGTGGATGGCAATAGTCAGAGATGGTTTTGAAATGAAAACACTGTTTTAAATATATCTGAATTAATATGGATGTAGCCTTAGAATGAAGAATCATGTCAGACTGGAGTAATGGCTCCAGGAAATTCAGCTTTCACATCATAGGAATGAATTATCACATCATAGGAATAAAAAGTGTTCTTTTGTAATAAATTGTAATATAAAAAAATACTGTTTTAACTGCATTTTTGATCAAATAAATGCAGTCTTGGTTTACATTCAAAAACATTAAAAAAATCTTGTTTACATTACAGTCCAAAATTGCTTACTTTTTTAAAGATAGTAATTAATTTGAAAGGGCCATAATTTAACGATCTAAGCGCATGGTCTAAAGTGCATTGCACAAGTGCACTTAAGGTGTGTCCAAATCCACTTTTGCTACTTTAACAATGGGGAAAACGTCGGCGCACTGGGCGCATGGTCCTAAATATTCTCTTAATGAGTCATAGGTGTGTTTTGGGCATAATGTGCAATAAACCAATTAGAGTCTCATCTCCCATTTCCTTTTAAAGTCAAGTTGCACTCGCGCCATGGCAGATTCACTATTTTTGCAAGAGCAAAGACTGAAAGCTATTCCAGAGAGTAAAGGTTCTGCTCATGCACAAGGTTAAAGCACATGAGCAGACCATCTACAGAAGGGGTCACCAAACTCGGTCCTGGAGGGCCGGTGTCCTGCAGAGTTTAGCTGCAACCCTAATCAAACACACCTGAACCAGCTAATCAAGGTCTTATTAGCTATACTTGAAACTTCCAGGGAAGTGTGTTGAGGTAAGTTGGAGCTAAACTCTGCAGGAAACTGGCCCTCCAGGACCGAGTTTGGTGACCCCTGATCTACAGGGCACAATAATAGTCTATTACACTTTAATCCTTTCAGTTTTAATATTTGGCATGTTTGTTCACTGCTGCGAATCCCTGTGTGTGTAATAAGCATAGTCTGCGCACATTGTTCTCCCACCTATAGGCACACATTACTAACATGTAATTTGTGCAAAAGCAATGGAAAATCATCCACAATTTCACCCATATAGACTGCTGTTGTGCTCACTGTATGAAGAGTTTTGAAAAAATTGGCATATGTATTGACACATAGGTCCTAAAAAAAAAAAAAAAAAAAAAAAAAAGTAAATTGACAGTTCTAACTGTTCAGTCTCAAATCTGAAACCACATAAAGCTCCTTAAAATGCTCTCCAATTTGACATTTTCTTACAATATCAATGCAAATATATAAATAAATCAGCAACAAACAAATAATAATAATAATAACAGTAATTTATAATAATAATAATAATAATAATAATAATAATAATAAATTACTGTATCTGTAAGTGTGACCTTTAGGTCCAATTTAATAATCATTTATAATTTGTATTTACAATTTGTTAATAAATTAGTGTTATAATTTCTTCATTCTTTTCTATGTCATTCAAAGTGTACTGTTAAAAATTGCTTTTACAAAATTGTTTAATTTAATGATAAAATCATACAAATATTTGTTTTGGTTATGCATAAATGTGTTTTATATGTTATTACTGTATGAATTCAAATGGACTGTGTTATCTAAGCTACAGCAGATAATGTACATAATATAGATACATAATGTATAATATCAACTGCTCTCAGTGTAAGACAAGCAGAGCCCTGACACTCACATGAATAAATCAGCAAGTGCAAGTGAAGGACAAAAGCGAAAAAAACACTCACAAACTCCATTCAGGCCAATTCATTCAAACTCTCCCTATACTTTGGGTGATCTCAGCCACACCAGGCAGCACCAGGGAAAGCTCCACCTGAATGTAGCACTTTGCCACTTCCTCAAGGTTACAGATCCCGGAGAGACTGACATCAGCATTAATGCCTGCACTATTACACAGACCTTTCCCATCCCCTGACCTCCTTATTCATCCTCTAATCCCTCGCTCTGCAGCGCATCCAGCGCTTGTAAAGAATCATCAGGGGAAACCGACACATACATGATGCAACACATGGAGACCAACGGATGTCTACTTTGAGCTCATATGTGAAACTTTTTTGCAGTATGAAGATCAAATTCCCACTGGATGCAGGGGCGGACTGGCCATCTGGAGCACTGGGACTTTTCCCGGTGGGCTGCTGGCCAATATGGGCTGGAACAAATGATCAACTAAGATCCGTTTCACCCCTTTCAAGCGAATTAACAACGCGAATCAAGTTAAAAATTTTTACATAACTATTCAAGATAGCCTGTCGGACAGGGCGGGATTTATTTTGGAGCCCGACTGGAAAACACAATAGCCCCAGGATGTCCGGCTGGCCATTTTGCAAGCCCTGCACCTCGGATCTATCCAGTTTGTGAACAATTCAACAAAAGAAATGATTATTTTGAAAGATTGAAACAGATTCAAAAGAATCTGTTCACGAATTGGATCATGAACTTGTATTACCGGGTCAAAGATAATGTATTATTGAACATCTCGAATGAATAAAGACTTCGAGTTCATCTGTAAAGCACATAAAGCTATCGTTTGAGTTTATAAACTTCTATTCCATGCATGATTCGTATGGATTTGTCAACTGAATGCAAAGTGGGAGTTCTAGGAGAATGTTTGTGATGGTGAGCATGTATCATGAACGTTGGAGTCGCTAAATGAACAGCTGCTGCACCCAGGTTTTTTTTTTTTTTAACAGGGGATCAGTTGCCCTATTGGTTAAAATTCCCCAACTGCATACTTAAATATTAAATTAATAAAGTACATCCAAATAGGGGTGAATGCATTATGATGTGGTGGGCTGCTGTGGGCCAGAAAGTCCAGGGCCACTTTTTGGTCCCAGTCCGCCCCTGACTGGATGCTTTGGTGTCGTTAAGTGGCATGAGTATAAACACAATAAACACACATTTCTTTCCTGTTTTGACAGGTTTCCTAATGAAACAGAAAGCTGGTGCTGGACATTTTGGTTTAAATTGTTATTTCAAAGATGGTTCCTCTCAAATACAATATTTCAAATATTTCAAAGTACTTGAGTACTGGCTAATGCTTTTCCTAGTATTATAAATTTCCTGGCAAAGGCTAAAGAATATTCTAGTGAACATTTGATTTAACAAAATGATGTATAAAATTGAAGAAAATAAAAAAAAGATCTTGTCCACTTTTAGGAGTAGGCTATCAAATACTGTAGATGGCTTAAAATATAACAAAATGTTTCAAAGATTAACTAAGTTTCATTTTGCTTTCATAAGATCTTGAATTTGAACAAGAGGTAAAATCAATGTTGATTTTATGATGGACCTTATAAAGTAATGAAGTAGTAACTCCACATCTTTACCTGCCACAGGTTCTTTGGTGGGGTACAGTTTGTTGTCGACTGTCGTGCTGATGTCATAGAAGACTTCCTCTTCATCTCGATCTGCATCAAGCTGTATAAACAAGAGAGCATTTGTGTCAGGCATTGAGGGTACACACACACACACACACACACAAAAATCTAGGTTTGGCCCTAGATACATTTTACTATATCAAATATTGTTCCGTTTCGATGTATTTTACATTTAAATTCATTTTAAAATTTAAATTCATATTAAACAAATTTTAATAATAATAAAGATGCTTCAATATATATTATGTTCAGTGTCCTGTCAGGACATCTGTGCATGAGTGTCCTTTGCCATGTTCCCCTGAATATTTAAAGGGGCCATATGATGTGATTCAAATTTTTCCTTTCTCTTTGGAGTGTTATTAGCTATTGGTGCATAAAGAAGATCTGTAAAGTTGCAAGGCCAAAAGTCTTAAATCCAAGGGGATATTCTCTATCAAAGTTAAGACTCTGCCATGCACCCATAAAAGAGGGCTTGTTTTTAACATGCCCCCACATCTACGTCACAATGTGTAAATATTTGCTTAATGCCACCTAAATGTTCACGCAAAGAAAGAAGGCTTGGTTTCAGTAACTGCAGTTAGTGTTGAAGCAGCCATGTCAGGGAGATGCTTTGTGTATCTAGACGAAAGCAAAAGCACTTTATTTGACCTTCCGAAAGTAGATGCATTTAGGAATCTTTAAGATTACTTACAGCAGAACAGCAACGCATTTTATGGACGACCGTTTCTTGAACCTAGGAGAAGAGGTAATTCTGACTTTGCTATGACAATCTGATGCTTCTGAATCAGCTACTGTGAATATGTTTTGTTATTAGTTTATGTATTTGCTATTGACTGTTCAAATGCGGAATTTTGCGCACCGTGTGTGTGTGTGTGTGTGTTAAAGAGAAAAAGAAAGAGAGAAAGAAAGAGAGAGACAGTCACATCACAGTGAAGTCAGCTGTCAAACACATATGAGCTTCATCACTGTGACTGTCACGCCACTCTGTTTCCCTTTTGGGTTTGAACTGATGGAAAGACTAAGGACATTATTAACTGTCTTTACATTTATTTTGAAAGATGAAGTTCTCGATTATGAAAAGGCGCGTTACAGGGAATTTGTAGAAAACGACGCATTTGAGAAAGGCCAGGCATAGAGGATCTACAATAATGTACGATATTTGAAAAATAATGTGTTTAATACACAAAATAATTATTTTTGAAAAAGCATCATATGACCCCTTTAATCAAGGAATGGGGGTTTATGAGGACAGTTGGTAAAGAATAAGAGTTGCAGTTGTTTTCATGTCTGATTAGTGTTATCTATGCTGTTATTGTTCCTTCTAACTAAACATTGCTCATACTCAATATTTCACCCTTACTGAACAATCGGGAATGGAATTCAATAAAGGATGTCCATCCTATTAAAAAAACATAAATATTAAACATGGAAGAAATCTGGTTAAAGATTGGTTGAAGGCTGCAATTGAAAACGTTCATCTAATACATCTAAAACATATATAAATAAACACATTTTATGCAACCACTTATCATCGTTATAAAATATATATTTGTAAAATACAGATATTCAGAATGAAATCAAAACAATACATTTTGGTTTAGTATAATATTTTCTGTAAATATTTTACATAACACAGTCATGTAAGCAAGATTACAGACAACAGGAGCAAATCAATTTAAGTCTTGGGCAAAAAGTGATTTGTTTGGAACCATGATGTGATTCATCAATGAAAGCAGGCTTCATCAGAGTCTCATTATTCCTGTACTATTCACTTCTTCCACATTGCAAAAGGATAGGAACAGAATGTGTTCCTATACACCTAAGTTCTAATGCTTAGTACTAAAATGCAAAGAACCAAAACACATTTAAAAGACACTTCACAGGAACCTTGCCTAAGTACTGCACTGTTACTTGAGAAATGGGGAGGCAAAGCAACAACCCCCTCCAACCTGTCTGAATGTTTCCATGACAACAGACTATAATGGGCCACAGCGTAGCATGTAGTGTGTGGGAGTGTCCCTCGAGCTTCAGAAGACTGTGTACCTGTCATATTATCATTAGACACATAGAAAGATGTTGATTATTGGAAATTAAGAAATTAGAAATTACATTTTTTTTCTTTATTTTCTGACTCAAAGACTGCAAGCCAAAATGTATGTCTAGCCAAAGCACATTTATTTTTATCTATCTCATTCTATTTTTAGATCTACAGTCTGAAATTTGGTACTTAAAGAAAACAAAATTGGTATTTTGCCATAGTACAAGTTAAGAAAACATGGTATGCCATGGTAAACATCAGAGCAAGCATTGCATTTTTTTCTTCATTCCTATGCATGCAGTAGAAATTGGATTAGAAAAATTTTACTCTAATTTTGCATTATGAAATCTAAAATTGGGTCACAACTTTATTCAGTCTGATCTGATTCCATTATTTTGGAATTATTATTATTTCCAAAAATATGCTTAAGATATAAATCTAACTAGAGGAAACACAGTCACGATAACGTCTTTGTTGCCGATGTAACCTTAGTTACATACTTCGAGTGTAATTAAACTAGCCAATGCACATCGGCATGCAATTATTACATCCAGCTGCCTCTGATCACAGAGTGAGCATAAAAAGGCAGCCTGTGCAATGCATACCAGGTTTTCGCTGAGGAGCTGAGCCGATGAATGTTGACATTTTTCTATGTGAAGTGAAGGCCTGGCATTGGACGTTATGGCCTACTTCTGGCTGGTGAGGGGATGAAGGAACTTGACAGGGCTTACAGTATGGAGACTCTGGTGCAGTTTTTAGCAAGTCAACACTAAACCATGGCCACTCAATGCCTCTTCCCATTTGAGGTGAGAACACAAGAGGATACTGGCTCCACACGAAGGCTATAGAATTTAGCGAACGTGTTGGGGGTTGCCCAGCCCAACCCTGGGCACAAATCGTCGAAAATGCATGCAGGTCCCCTACCCTCTTGATTGAAGCCAGTGCAAGCAGGAGTTTTCAATGCAAGAAACTTTAGCTCAACTGACTGCAAAGTCTCAAATGGGCCCTGCTGTAGTGTTTTAAGCACTAGAGACAGGTCCCAAGAGAGTATGGAGGGGGGCCATAGAGGATTTAATTTTCTTCCCCCCATAAGGAACCGGATGAACATGTCATGTTTATCTAAAGACTTTCCTTCCACTGGGTCATGTTAGTAGCAATCGCAGTGGCATAGACTTTAAGAGTGGAGAGAGACAGCCTTTGCTCCAAAGCTTTCTGCAAAAGGATTCTGCACGACCCTGATCTGGCATTTCTGGGGGTCTTCTCAACAAGAAGAACACCACTCAATGAACAGGTTTCCTTACAAGGCATAAGCATGTCTCATAGAAATGCTCTTGCTCTCGTCAAAAGTGATGATGTCAACTAACTCTTAGGGGTAGATCACTAAGAAACTCTGCGTCCCGTCCAGGGACTGGAGATTATGTTTCCAGAGGTCTGGACGCAGGCGCCACAGGGTGCCATGTCTCTGAGTGAAAAGATCCTTCCTCAGCGGAATCTGGCAGGGAGGGGCTGTCGCGAGGAGCACTAGTCCAGGAACCAGGTCCGAGTGGGCCAATGCGGCCCCACAAGCAGAACCTGCTCCTCGTCCTCCCTGACTTTGCACTGTGTCCATGCCAGAAGGCTTACTAGGGGAAACTCATACTTGCGCAGACCCCATGGCCAGCTGTGTGCCATTGTGTCCATGCTGAGTGTTCCCTCTGTCAGGGAGTAGGACAACTGGCAATAAGAGGTTTCTGGTGAAGCAAACAGGTCTACCTGAGAGGCTACAAAAGGTTTCCAAATCAGCTGGACTGCCTGGGAATGGAGATGCCACTCTCCCGGTAACGTAGCTCGAGACAGCTCATCTGCTGTATGGTTGAGCAGGCCCTGAATGTGAATGGCACAAAGTGACCTCACAACCTTTCGACTCCAAAAGAGGAGGTGCAGGCGAGTTGTGACATGGGACTGGTGTGCAAACCACCTTGTTCTGACCAGCAAGTGATTGCCTCGTAATCACTCTTTAAGACAGTTCAAGGCAAGGTGTACTGCTAACAACTCTAGGCAATTGATATGCCAGTGAAGGTTTGGTGAGAGGCTGGTGTAACTTGGACCTGGTGAGTGCTGTGCTGCCATGCCTACCTCGGGATTCGGCCATGAAGCCAGTGCTTAAGCGGTCTCATATGCAATACCCATAGCGGTGTAACTGCCGCTGCAGCTGCCATAAGCCCCAGGAACCTCTGAAATAGTTACAGTGGGAACGCTGTCCTGCCCTTGAATGAATTCAAGCAGCTCAGTGTCGGCACATGGTCCTCTGTGAGGTGTGCTGTTTGCACAACCGAATCCAACTCCATACCGAGAAAAGAGATCCTCTGTGTCGGGGACAGTTTGCTCTTTTCCCAGTTGACCCGAAGACCCAACAGGCTAAGCTGCTGGAGCACATGGTCCCTACACTTCCATAACTGATCTTGAGACTGTGCTAGTAGAAGCACATATCGTCGAGATAGTTGAGGATGTGAACACCCTACTCTCTAAACAAGAGGCCCCTCCAAGACTTTCATGAAGATATGGGGAGAAAGGGACAGCTTGAAGGGTGGGACCTTATACTGGTATACATGTCCTTCAAAAGCAAACCGCATAAATTATCTGTGCCGTGGAAGGATCAACACATAAAAGTAAGCTTCCTTCAAACTGATCACTGGAAACCAATCTCAGGGATGGATGCACCCGAAGATGCATTTCTGCATCAACATCTTGAATGGTAACCAGTGAAGGGACCAGTTCAAGTAACACAGGTCCAAGATTGGTCGTAACCCACCACCTTTCTTGGGTTCAATGAAGCAAGGGCTGTCAAACACCATCGTCATATCGACTGGAGGGACCAGCTTTATCACATCCTTACAAAGAACTGTGATCTCTGCAAGCAAGACAGGAACATTGACCGTCTTCACTGTTATGAAGTGGATGCCACTGACAGTCCGCAGAACCCAGCAAGATGGGATGGGTAGCACTAGCCAGGCACCCAGACACAGTGCAAGTAGGACCAATGGAACCACCGCCGTACCCGCAGTGGGCAGCAAGGTGGAACACAGGGACCCAACTTGTGAGCAGACCGAAGAGGGGTCTGAGTGTGCACCGGGTTCCACAGGTTGGCAGAGTGTGTGTGAGTAGGGCCATCCGCGACTCTCCATGCTCTCCTGGGACCCAGAGATAGAGAAAACTGTTCTTTTGTCGAGATTTTGGAGGGGTAAAACAAAACAAAATATTCTCCACCTGGCCCTCCTCCGGGGGAGGGAGTTTTACATCTCCCAAAGAGCAGATCCCTTCATCTCTGGGTCGCCTGTCTCAGGGACGCTTGCCACCAGGTTTGATGGGGACCTGGACAATCGGGTTGGCCTGCCAATGCCCTGCTCCAAGGCACTGCTTGGCTAAAGGCTGCTGCAAATGTGGTGCGGAAGCAGGCTGGGGCGCTATGGCAGGCAGGCATATATATATTTATCTTCAAGAACTGTTCTCATCCAGAGTGAGGAAAAGGGCTAGCAAAATCACTCTGGACCCCTCAAATCAGCACACTCCCTCTTTGAACTGTTGCCATCTGGTTGACACTACAAAGCTCTGATCACCAGAACGGCCAGACACAGGAACCCACAGGCAATCCATTTCATGAACACTTGACAATAACACACTATTTATACACTTATACACTTGTTTATCTAACACACATACTTACCCATTAAATTTGCACATAATATACCTGTATATACAAAATTGTTTTTTGTAATATACCTGAAAATACAATTGTCAATATACATATTATTTATTTTTATTAGCATTTTATTATCTGTCTTTTTGCTATGTCGCTTTCATTCTGTTGCTCTGTGGAAGCTTCTGTCATGAAAACAAATTCCTCGTATGTGAAAACATAACTGGCAATAATGCTCATTCTAATTCTGATTCTCTCTCTCTCTCTCTCTCTCTATATATATATATATATATATACACACACACACATATACATGTATGAAGGGCTCCAGACTGTGACTGTGACATTTTGAAACCATTTTTTCTGCCGGTGGAACTATTTTTTGTGAGCGGTCACACTAGTGCAATCCCCGCACTGCCCAACTCATTTGCGTTGCCATTTCTGTTGCATTTGGGAAACATCAAACAGCAAACAAAACTAAAGTGAAACTAAACCGTGCTAATTTTCAAGGGGAATCAAAATTGATTCCTCAACACTGTTACTGCACAGATGCAACATTGCTGTGAGATCCAGTGAGAAGCGTTTGAATTCGCCACACAATTAAAAGTTTAATGCAAGATCTAGTGACAATCATTCAAACTCTGCACAGAAATATCTTTTATAAACAGCGCTGGCATACAGTACATCAGGAAACCAGAAATGTTAATGCTAACTGTAACCATGGTGTTGTGGTATAAATAGTCGATTGCATTACATAATTCATTTCAGGGTTTGTACTTTCCTTTTGAGAGAGAAATTCAAGCACTTTTCAATGACTTTCAAGCATTTCACACAACTATTTCCCATACTTTAAACCTCTAAAATGATCCAGTTTTAATTTGATTTTTAATGGGTTGAACAAAATATACTTTATGGTAAACAAACACTTATGCAAAATAAAAATAAAAAATACATCAAATAACAATTACAACCAGTAGACAGCACCAGAGGAGCACTTATTGGTTTATTAGTTATTCATTTCTACTTTTTCTATATATTTAGAAATAAAATCACTATTATAAAATATAAACTCATCAAGAAATCATATTTTGTCAGAATTTTACAGTTTTGTATGCATCTTAACTCAAGCTTAGCGCTTTACTGTCAAATCTGTATAAACAACAAAGAAAAGAAAAATAAACATGAAATATTCACCACCCCAAATGGGGTGCTCCACCATTAATCTTGCATACACTCAAGCCTCAACATAAGTATATCAAAATAGTTAGTAAATTAACTTTTACTAAAATTAACCACTCTGAAATGACCACAGCTTTCGTTCAGAGGTCATTTCAGAGAGGGGTTAAAAGGCTCTGACTTTAAAGAAATGACATCAAACCCCATGTGGCGACACCAAAGAGACTCGCCGCCAAAGCATTATAGATAGCTAATTAAATGGGTCTATTTTTTTTGCTATGAAGGGATGAACTTCAATCAAAGATCCACAATAAATCAATACTCTCTCGCTTTCAGTTACACTTAAAAAGGTTAACGCAGAGCCTGTCATCAAAGCGTTCTGCTGGAATTGCTCATATATGAGATCCAGGGCACAGGAAACAAACAATATTGTTGCAGTTTGATTCTAAATTTGTGTGTTTGTGTGTGATACTTATTTTTATCTCTTATGCATGTACGTCAGGTCTGTGTAATTACTGACCTCAAATGACATCAATCAAAATTTGTTGCTGTACAAAGGCCAGATGCTGAGCTAGATACTGAGTACATTTCCGTTCACTGGGGTTTATTTGTCAGGTCCAGTTATTGATTTTTGGCAGAATGGAAAGGAAACTGGCTATAAATGATTTTGAAAATGTTTGCATGAATCATTTGAGACACTTAATGAGAAACTTCATTTTAGGTCTTGTAAACATCTCATTTACATTTAATGTAACTGACATGATCAATGTCATAGTCTACTCCGAATGTCACTATTATAATTAATACTTTTATTCAGCAATGACACATTTAATCGATAAAAGTGACAGTTAAATATGTTTATAATGTCACATTTATTTATTTAGATATCAAATGGTTTAATTTCTATTCATACTAAAATAAAAATAAAAAACTGTTATTTTAAATTGTAACAATATTCCACAATATTAGTTTATTCACAATAATAGTGTATATATTTTTAACCAAATAATTTATCAGCATTTGCACCCCCCCCCACCCTGCACCTTTAAGACATTTATATAAACGTCTTAATCACATGTAAAATGTAAAATAAACATCAGTCTGTCTTTCCTTATGTTGGAATAGTAGAATATATATTTTTCCCTGCTCATTGCCTTACTGTAACTGGATCAACCAAGTTGCTGATATGAAAACAGACATTTTTGCAAATGCAAGTGTTCAATGCATTCAGGTCTCTGACATTTGAAATCAAAGGATTTTGTTGTACTTACATACTAAGTCATAATTATATGAAAAGTAAAAAAAAAGGCTACGATTACGACACTTCAAACATTTTTAGGGCCCGAGCACCGATGGTGTGAGGACCCTCTTGTATCTGCTTTGTTTATTAGGGCCCGAGCACCGAGGTGCGAGGACCCTCTTGTATCTGCTTTGTTTTTAGGGCCCGAGCACCGAGGTGCGAGGACCCTCTTGTATCTGCTTTGTTTTTTATTATTATTATTATTATTCTTCTTCTTCTTCTCCCGAATGAATCGCATTTTTGAGGGCTTTAACATGCTCAAAAAGTCATGAAACTTTGCACACGCGTCAAACCTGGTGAAAATTTTCGTCTGATATAGGATTCAGAAGAGGGTGTGGCAAAATGGCTCGACAGCGCCACCTATACCAAGAAAATCAACAGCCTTCCAGCTATGTTCCACGTACATGCACGAAAATTGGCACACATATGTAACACACCAATACCTACAAAAAAGACTCTTGGAGTGAAATTCTAAACCCAACAGGAAGTCGGTTATTTTTAATATTATGAGTAAATTTTGTGTAATTTTGGTCATTTCCATGTGTTGTATTTTAACGAACTCCTCCTAGAGAGTTCTTCAAATCATCACCAAATTTGGTATGCCTAATCTAAAGGCCTTTGCGATGTTAAATTGCGAAGATCTTGAGTTTTCGTTGAAGGGCGTGTCCGTGGCGGCCTGGCGAATTTCGATGATTCGCCATGAAAAATGAAGTTGCTATAACTCAGACATACAATGACCAATCTGCCCCAAACTTCACATGTTTGATGAGACTCCGAAGCTGAACAGATTGACATGCCCATATTCAGTTATATTCAAAGCGCCACCTATTGGCAACAGGAAGTGACATATTTTACGCTGCGACGAACTACTCCTAGAAATTTTATGACATCAATGTCTTTTTTGTGGTCAGTCTAATCTAAAGACCTGTGTGATGTTCAGTTGTGAAGATCTTGAGTTTTCGTTAAATGGCTTGTTCATGGCGCCGCGACGAAGTTCGATGTCTCGCCATGAGAATAAAAGATGTTATAACTCAGGCATAAAATGTCCGATCTTCCCCAAACTTCACATGTGTGATAAGAGTCCTGGCCTGAACAGATCTGCAGGCCAATATTCCACCGGGTGTGGCAGAATGGCTCTATAGCGCCACCTATACACTTTCAACGGAGTGCGCCTCGAGCTATGTTTCACGTACATGTACAAAAATTGGTACACACATGTAACACTCCAATACCTACAAAAAAGTCTCTTGGTACGAAATCCGGATCCCAACAGGAAGTCAGTTATTTTGCATTTTCCCTTCAAAATTGGTGTTGTTTTTGCCATTTTCAGGGGTTGTACTTTAACGAACTCCTCCTAGAGATTTATTCAGATCAACACCAAACTTGGTCAATGTAATCTAAATCCCTTTGCGATAATAAATTGCGAAGGACTTGAGGTTTCGTTAAAGGGCGTGTCCATGGCGGCCTGACAAATTTCGATGTTTCGCCATGAAAAAGGAAGTTGCTGTAACTCAGACATACAATGTCCAATCTGCCCCAAACTTCACATGTTGGATAAGACTCTTGACCTGAACAGATCTACATGCCAATATTCAGTTATAGTCATAGCGCCACCTATTGGCAACAGGAAGTTACATATTTTACACTGCGACAAACTACTCCTAGAAATTTTATGACATCAGTGTCTTTTTTGTGGTCAGTCTAATCTAAAGACCTGTGTGATGTTTAGTTGTGAAGATCTTGAGTTTTTGTTAAAAGGTGTGTCCATGGCTCCGTGATGAAGTTCGATGTCTCGCCATGGGAATAAAAGATGTTATAACTCAGGCATAAAATGTCCAATCTTGCCCAAACTTCACTTGTGTGTAAAGGGTCCTGGCCTAAACAGATCTGAAGGCCAATATTCCATCGAGTGTGGCAAACTGGCTCGATAGCGCCACCTATACAATTTCAACGGAGTGCGTATACACTTTAAACGGAGTGCGCCTCGAGCTATGTTTCACGTACATGTACAAAAATCGGTACACACATGTAACACACCAATATCTACGAAAAAGTCTCTTGGTACGAAATCCGAATCCCAACAGGAAGTCAGTTATTTAGAATTTTCTCTGCAAAATTAGTGTTGTTTTGGCCATTTTCAGGGGTTGGACTTTGATGAACTCCTCCTAGAGATTTATTCAGATCAAAACCAAACTTGGTCAGTGTAATCTAAAGCCTTTTGCGATCTTAAATTGCGAAGATCTTTAGATTTCGTTAAAGGGTGTGTCCATGGCGGCCTGACAAATTTCGATGTTTCGCCATGGAAAAGGAAGTTGCTGTAACTCAGACATAAAATGTCCAATCTGCCCCAAACTTCACATGTTAGATAAAATTTCTGCCCTTAACAGATCTACATGCCCACATTCAGTTATAGTCATAGCGCCACCTATTGGCAACAGGAAGTGACATGTTTTACGCTGCGACAAACTACTCCTATAATTTTTTTGAGATTAACATATATTTTGTGGTCAGTCTAATCTAAAGGCCTGTGCAATATTAACTTTTGAAGATCTTGAGTTTTTGTTAAAGGGCGTTTCCATGGCGCTATGACAAAATTTGATGTCTTGCCACAGCAAGAGAAGTTGTTGTAATTCAAGCATAAAATGTTCAATCTTCCCCAAACTTCACATGTTTGATAAATGTCCTGGCCTGAACACATCTGAAGGCCAATATTCCATTATAATGATAGCGCCACCTGCTGGCAACGGTAAGATTGGCACATATATGGGATATACTTTGATATATTCCACTTATATTTAGGACATTAAATGCATATTTCTCAATGTTCACCTTTTTACTAAAGCCACACAATGGCGGTGAGCCCGGGTGCGAGGGCCCGTTCATCGCTGCTTGCAGCTTTAATTAGGGCTCAAGCCTGGAGGGCGAGAGCCCTATTGTTTTCCTTAGGATTATTTTTTATTATTATTATTATTAGGGCTCAAGCCTGGAGGGCGAGAGCCCTATTGTTTTCCTTAGGATTATTTTTTTTTTTTTTTTTCTTTATTCTTCTAATTTTTTTCCAAGGTTTCGGGGGCTTTTGGGGTCCTTAACATACTCAAAAACTCTTGAAAATTGGCACACACCTTGGAACCTGCGGCCATTAGGGCCGGGCAGAGTCTGATACACGGGCGTGGCACAGGGGCTCTACAGCGCCCCCTGTAGTACTGAGGGCCATATATCATGCATACTTGCACGTATACATATGAAACTTGGTACATATATATAACTCATCAAACCAAACAACTTTCACACTGCATGTCATAAGCTCCGCCCAACAGGAAGTTGGCTATTTAGGGTTTTATGAAAAACACATGCTCTGGAATTTGATATACTCCTCTGAGGAACTCCATCCGTTCACCACAAAACTCGGTGAACACGATCTCAAGACATTGGGGATGCTAAATTGCGAAGAGATTTTTGATATCTCGAACGGTTTGCCCGTGGCGAGGCGTTGAAATTATGGCGAGAAATGAGAAACAGGAAATGTCTAATAACATCCACATACATTTCCTGAATTTGATCAAACTTAATTTGTTTGTTCGTTGTATGATACCGATCGTATATATGTGACTATTAGGAGTCAAAGTTATAGCGCCACCAACTGGCAGCAGGAAGTGAATCATTTTCAAAACTCTTTGAATTCAGCATCTTATTTTTACTCGATTTGCTTCAAACTTCATCAGAATAATGACAAAACACGGCCGAAGAAAATCTGTTGTGGGGATATTGATATCTAATATAGTGTTGCCATGGCAACGTGTCAAACTTGAATGTTCTGTTCTGATGATTTTTAGGCAGACAACAAGCTCAGATTTACATGAAACTCGAAACAGATATCAGTATTAAAGATAGCTAAACCATGGCAAAAGCTTTGAAAAGGGCGTGGAAGAGGCACTCTATAGCGCCACCTTTTGTCAAAAGTGGGGGGGTTAGTTTTAGCTACAGACACCAAACTTGGTACATAAATTGTTCTTATCAAGACGGACAACTTTCTAATTCACAGTCATAAGCTACGATCAACAGGAAATCGGCTATTTTGATTTGAATGTGTATTTTTGAGATTTTACAGTTGTAAAATTAATGAATACTCCTCACAGGGGAAGTACACTATACACACAAAACTTTGTCTACATGAAGAAAAAACATCGAGGAACTTAAATTGCGAACAGATTTTGGTTAGCTTGAACGGTTTTGTCGTGGTGATTTTTTGAAATGACAGTAAAAAGTGAAACATTAATCTTCTTCTATTTTTAAATTGCAGCTTCCAAACCTTTAAAAAACATTTTTCATTTAGAAAACCAGTGATTCTGAGGAAATATGCATAGTTTCATGACTTTACAGCGCTGTATGATTAAAAGAAAATTAAAAAACTGTCAGACATCTGATCTCACTCTGTCACTCTGTTTGAGGAATGTATGAGTGCTGACTGTGTGTGTGTGTGAGTGTGAGTGTGTGAGTGGGGGAGGGGTGTGAGCTGAGTGGCAGACAGACAGAGAGAGAGAGAGAGAGAGAGAGAGAGAGAGAGAGAGAGAGAGACTTAAACATCTCTTTAATCACCAGAAAAAAAAAACAACTGTTTTTTAAATTGTTATTTTTTTGTTGTTGTTGCTAATTGTGCTGTTTTCATTACAGCTTAAGAAATATCTTAGGCCTTATCCTTTTCTGACAGTTTTAGGGATTTAAAAACATCCTAATAATCCTTATTTGTGCTGCAAATAATAATTTCAAACTCATTTGATACTGACCTATGACATTCTGTGACATGACATTTATTAATCTCATGGATGTAACAGTAAAACTCTTCAACTGACAGATAAAGCTGCAATGCAAGCAAAACTATTTCACAAATGCTTATAGGTAATTAAAATCATTACAAAACACTAATAAATTATTTAAGGATTTGGTAACACTGTAAAATAATGTCTAATTTGTTAACATTAGTAAATGCATTGGTAACACTTTATAATAACTGCACTCATTAGCTAAGCATTAGTAAATAGTTCATGATTATAAATCCTTTTCCCTTAATAATAGTCATTATTAAGCAGTAATACATCTATAAATAAATTGTTCTTGGTTTAATTAAAAGCACATATATTACAAAGGAGATTAAAGTCTCAGTTGTCTCATAAAATAAATAAATAAACCCAACCCAGTTTGACTCAGAATTCAGAAATATTTATTTCAAGATGCAATAAAATGAAACTGTACACTTAAATAGCTTTTGAGCGATTCTTGAAGGATTAGCATCACCTCCTCTTGTACGATGGTTTGAGGAATATATCTTCCAGATAGTACCACCACTCCCTATATGCAGAGTATGCAGTCTTCGTAGGGCACCAACTCCCAGAGGGGACACCATCCCAGTTGCTTTAAAAAAAAAAAAAACATGCGCCATTCTCCCATCCGCGCTCGCGACCGCTCACACCTCATGTTTGCGGCTGAATGTTCGTAATTGATGGATGGACATCTATGCCTGGGTATAGGACATCAGCAATCCGACGCAGAGAAAAGAAAACTAAAAAAAAAAAAAAAAAGGCATAAAGCTGTCTTGACAGTGGACATTCAAGAGTCTCAAATTTAGGGACGGTCTCTAAAGTTACATGTGATATTGTTATACACTTTTCTAACGTCAGTAGCATTTGAAGAGAATTACTTACAAAAACAACTGTAATTGTTCATCTAGGTGACAGCTATAATGCACAATTAATTTGAATGTTTGATATTTATTACAACAAACTGTAAGTCATATGTAAATTTGCTACTTTTTCACATGGGCTCAAATGCAAATTTGAAGCTCAATAGCATTTGAGAAGAAAGACTTGCAGTCACAAAACAATTGTAATGTGTTCATATAGGTGTCAGCTATAATGCACACCTTATACATTTTTTTTAAATATAAAAATAATGTGTTACTAAAGTTATATAAATTGTTCTGTGTATGTGATTTCAAAGTCTAGATTGGTCGGATTAACCCTTTAACTGCCGCATTCCTTAAAACTTGATTGTCAGAGGGTTACTGTAAATGCTTATGCCCGCTGGGCACAGTTTTCCCGATGCCACCGGGGTGGCGTTGCACTGATGGCTTGAGCCCGACATCGCTGCTTGCAGCTATATTTAGGGCTCAAGCCCGAAGGGGCGAAGAGCCCTATTGTTCTTCTAAGGATTATTCTTGTTATTATTATTATTTTTATTTTTTATTAAACCTTCCGGGGTGTTTTGGGGGCCTTAACATGCTCAAAAACTCTTGAAAATTGGCACACACATTGGAATCTGCGGCCATCAGGACGCCGCAGAGGCTGGGACCCGGGCGTGGCACAGGGGCTCTACAGCGCCCCCTGGAAGACAGTCAGAATTCTTGAACCATAGCTCACACACACTTGCATGTATTTATATCAAACTCGGTACACTTATAGATCTCATTGAGCCGAACAACTTTCACACTTTATGTCATAGGCTCCGCCCAACAGGAAGTCAGCTATTCAGGGCTGTTTAAAAAAAGCATGCTCTGGAATTTGAAATACTCCTCTGAGGTTTTCAACCCGTTCGCCACGAAACTCGGTGAACATGATCTCAAGACATTGAGGATGAAAAATTGCGAGGGGATTTTTGATATCTCGAACGGTTTGCCCGTGGCGAGGCATGGAACTTATGGCGAGAAATGAGAAACAGGAAATGTCTAATAACATCCACATACATTTCCTGAATTTGATCAAACTTCATGGGTTTGTTCGTTGTATGATACCGATTGTATATATGTGGCTATTAAGAGTCAACGTTATAGCGCCACCAACTGGCAGCAGGAAGTGTGTCATTTTCCAAATGCTTTGAATTCAGCATCTTATTTTTACTCGATTTACTTAAAACTTCATCAGAATAATGACAAAACACGGCCGATGTAAATCTGTTGTGGGGATATTGATATCTGATATAGTGTTGCCATGGCAACGTGTCAAACTTGAATGTTCTGTTATGGTGAGTTTGAGGCAGACAACAAGCTCAGATTTACATGAAACTCAAAACACATATCAGTATTCTTGATAGCTAGACAATGGCAAAAGCTTTTAAAAGGGCGTGAGGGAGGCACTCTATAGCGCCACCTTTTGTCAAAAGTGGGGGGGTTAGTTTCAGCTACAGACACCAAACTTGGTACATAAATTGTTCTTTTCAAGACGGACAACTTTCTAATTCACAGTCATCAGCTACGATCAACAGGAAGTCGGCTATTTTGATTTGAATGTGTATTTTTGAGATTTTACAGTTGTGAATTAATGAATACTCCTCACAGGGGAAGTACACTATACACACCAAACGTTGTCTACATGAAGAAAAAACATCGAGGAACTTAAATTGCGAACAGATTTTGGTTAGCTTGAACGGTTTTGTCGTGGTGATTTTTTGAAATGACAGTAAAAAGTGAAACATTAATCGTCTTGTATTTTTAAATTGCAGCTTCCAAACCTTTAAAAAACATTTTTAATTTAGAAAACCAGTGATTCTGAGGAAATATGCATAGTTTCATGACTTTACAGCACTGTATGATTAAAAGAAAATTAAAAAACTGTCAGACATCTGATCTCACTCTGTCACTCTGTGTGCTGACTCTGTGTGTGTGTGTGTGAGTGTGAGTGGGGGAGGGGTGTGAGCTGAGTGGCAGACAGACAGAGAGAGAGAGAGAGAGAGAGAGAGAGACTTAAACATCTCTTTAATCACCAGAAAAAAAACTGTATTTTAAATAGTTATTTTTTTGTTGTTGTTGCTAATTGTGCTGTTATCATTACATCTTAAGAAATATCTTAGGCCTTATCCTTTTCTGACAGTTTCAGGGATTAAAAAAAATCCTAAAAAACCTTATTTGTGCTGCAAATAATAATTTCAAACTCATTTGATACTGACCTCTGTCACCCTGTGACATGACATTTATTTGAATTTACATAATCTCAAGGATGTAACAGTAAAACTGTTCAGCTCACAGATGAAGACTAAGCTTTAATGCAAGCAGAACTATTTCACAAATGCTTATAGGTTAATGAAATCATAACAAAACACTTTTAAATTATTTAAGGATTTGGTAACACTTTAAAATAATGTCTCAATTGTTAACATTAGTAAATGCATTGGTAACACTTCATAATAGCTGCAATTCTTAGCTAAGCATTAGTAAATAGTCAGTTCATGCTTTATATAGCCTTCTCCCAAAATTAATATTTTAGTAAGCATTTTATAAATACAGCTATAATTAAATTGTTCATGGTTTATATGCACATTTATTTTGAGGAGATTAAAGGCTGTAATCTCCCTAAAAAAATGTAAAATAAAAAATAAAATAAATAAAATAAACAAACACAGAACTCATAAATATTTATTTCAAGATGCAATAAAAGAAAACTGTACACTTGAATTTATATATATATATATATATATATATATATATATATATATATATATATATATATATATAAATATATATATATATATATATATATATATATATATATATATATATATATATATATATATACACACACACAATTGCATAAGTTTATATTTAAAAATGTTTAGCAAGTGTACAGCTAATAATAATAATAATGCATTTTATTTAGTTTTAGCTACAGACACCAAACTCGGTACTTAAATTGTTCTTATCAAGACGGACAACTTTCTAATTCACAGTCATAAGCTACGATCAACAGGAAGTCAGCTATTTTGATTTGAATGTGTATTTTTGAGATTTTACAGTTGTGAATTAATGCATACTCCTCACATGGGAAGTACACTATACACACCAAACTTTGACTACATGAAGAAACAACATCGAGGAACTTAAATTGCGAACGGATTTTGGTTAGCTTGAACGGTTTTGACGTGGTGATTTTTTGAAATGACAGTAAGAAGGGAAACATTAATTGTATTGTATGTCTAAATTGCAGCTTCCAAACACTTCAAGGCATGTTTTCAGACAGAGATCAAATCATTATGAGGAAATATGCATAGTTTCATGACTTTACAACACTGTATGGATAAAAGAAAAGAAAAAACTGTCAGACTTCTCAACTGACATGATCTCACTCTGGCCACTCCGTCTGTGTGAGGAAAGGGAGGGGGAGAGGGAGGGGGAGTGTGAGTGTGAGGGGGTTGGTGACTGTGAATCTTTGGTGACTGACAGTGTGTGTGGATTGTAGGGAGGGGCTGTCTGGCAGAGAGAGAGAGAGAGAGAGAGAGAGAGACCTAATCATTCCTTTAATAATCAGGAAAAAAAATCTATATTTAGGGCCCGAGCACCGAGGTGCGAGGACCCTCTTGTATCTGCTTTGTTTTTTATTAGGGCCCGAGCACCGATGGTGTGAGGACCCTATTGGAATTGCTTCGTTTATTATTAGGGCCCGAGCACCGAGGTGCGAGGACCCTCTTGTATCTGCTTTGTTTTTAGGGCTCAAGCCCAAAGGGCGAGAGGCCTATTGTTTTCCTTAGGATTATTTTTTATTATTATTATTAGGGCTCAAGCCCAAAGGGCGAGAGGCCTATTGTTTTCCTTAGGATTATTTTTTATTATTATTATTATTATTATTATTATTATTATTATTTTTTTTTTCCAACGTCTCGGGGGCTTTTGGGGCCCTTAACGTGCTTAAAAAGTCTTGAAAATTGGCACACAGATTGGAACCTGCGGCCATTAGGGCCGGGCTGAGACTGATACACGGGCGTGGCACAGGGGCTCTACAGCGCCCCCTGGAATATGGAGGGCCATATATCATACATTCTTGCTCGTAGATGAATGAAACTCGGTACACATATAAATCTCATCAATCCAAACAACTTTTGTATTGCATATCATAGGCTCCGCCCAACAGGAAGTTGGCTATTTAGGGTTTAGTATTCAAATTTTTCGTCAAAGTTGTGGGGGCTTTTGGGGTCCTTAACATACTCAAAAACTCTTGAAAATTTGCGCACACTTTGGAATCTGTGGCCTTTAGGAGCCTGCAGAGGCTGGGACCCGGGCGTGGCACAGGGGCTCTACGGCGCCCCCTGGAACACAGTCAGAAATGTTGATGTATAGCTCACACATACTTGCACATATTCATATGAAACTCAGTACACATATAGATCTCATCGTGCTGAACAACTTTCGTATTGCATGTCATAGGCTCCACCCAACAGGAAGTCAGCTATTTAGAGTTATGTAAAAAGCGCACGCTCTGGAATTTGAAATACTTGTCATAGGTTTTTTTCTCGATTGCCGCCAAACTCGGTCAACATGATCTCAAGACACTGGGGATGAAAAATTGCCAGGGGATTTTTGATATCTCGAACGGTTTGCTCGTGGCGAGGCGTTGAAATTATGGCGAGAAATGAGAAACAGGAAGTGTCTAATACCGTCCACATACATTTCCTGATTTTAATCAAACTTCATCAGATTATTCGTTGTATGATGTCGATCGCATATATGTGACTATTAGGAGTCAAAGTTATAGCGCCACCAACTGGCAGAAGGAAGTGTGTCATTTTCAAAATGATTTGAATTCAGCATCTTATTATTACTCGATTTGCTTCAAACTTCATCAGAATAATGTTAAAACACAGCCGATATAAATCTGCAAGGGGGATATTGATATCTAAAAAATTGTTGGCGTGGCAACATGTCAAACTGGAATACTTCTCAGGTGATTTTGAGGCAAATAACATACTTAGAATTTCACAAAACTCTGAACACACATCAGTATTTCTGATAGGAACTTAAATTGTGAATGGATTTTGTATAGCTTGAATGGTTTTGCCGTGGTGATTTTTTTAAATGACCTTACAAAGGGAATCATTATTGTATTTTTAAATTGCAGCTTCCAAACACGTCAAAGAATTTTTTCATACAGATGAAAAAGTCATTCTGAGGAAATATGCATAGTTTCACGACTTTACAACACTGTATGGATAACAGAAAATTAAAAAACTGTCAGACATCTCATCTCACTCTGTCCCTCTGTTTGAGTATATGTGCTTCAGACTTCCATTGTCTGAGAGAAATAGCGCCCCTACAGGTTCAATTCCCGAACTTTTACTTTCACTTTTAAATCGGTTAAAAATACAAACAAATACTTAGATTTAATTCACACTGACAAGCTAAACCAACATATCTGATTATTACCGGTTCAGGGTTCATGGATAAATTATTTCTGGCCAGAGATATGTGAGAAATAGGAGAGATGAATCACCGCTGTGATCACGAGCGTCTGGAGTAAAGAGCTCAGAGAAAACGAATTTATTCCTGTTTTAAAGCTTTTAAAAATAAATTATTACAGCGATATCACACAATCAACCAATTAGAACACACCAAGAGCTAAATTCAGATGTTTTTGAACTGTTTGTGTGAAAATGAAATATTTGCGCTGCCTATCTGAAATCACGCCTCCGATCAGCGCGTACAGTGTCGAGCTCAAAACAAACGAATTTATTCTTGTTTAAGAGCTTTTTTAAATAAAATATTACCACAAATGCACACAATAAACCCATTGTAACACTACAAGAGCTAAATGCAGGTGTTTGTGACCTGTTTAAGTGTGCAAGACTATTTGAAAGCGCGACTGGCAGAATAACATATCTCTCGAGCTGCAGGTTTCTGTCTTTCGTCGTACGAACGAACACATCACGGACAAGATTATTTCAAAACACATAATAGCTTGGCGAATATAAACGAAAACAGCCACGTGAACATAAACTGGATCTACTGGATTTGAATATTAAAGTGACCACATTTACCACTTGCTTCTGTCTTCAATTTTAATCTATATAAAAAAGGAAACTCATTCGACTTGGCTGCTTTTTTAATGTGTGCGTATTTATTTATTTACCTTTTTATACATTTTGTATAATTTCATAGTTTGTGTATTACAATTATGAAAACAAAAATAAATTTAGCCACTCACATAGAAATAGCTTAGGCCTTAACCTTTTTCTGTCAGTTTTAGGGATTTTTAAAAATCCTAAAAAAAACTTATTTGTGCTGCAAATAATAATTTCAAACTCATTTGATACTGACCTATGACATCCTGTGACATTATATTTATTTGAATTTACATAATCTCATAGATGTAACAGTAAATCTGTTCAGCTCACAGATCAATACTAAGCTGTAATGCAAGCAGAACTTTCACAAATGCTTATGAGTCATTTAAGGATTTGATAACACTGTAAAATAATGTCTAATTTGTTAACATTAGCAAATGCATTGATAACACTTTATAATAACTGCACTCATTAGTAAATAGTCAGTTCATGCTTTATAAAGCCTTGTCCCAATATTAATAGTCAGTAGTAAGCAGTTTATAAATACAGCTATAAATAGCTTGTCCTTGGTTTATAAGCACATTTATTAAAAAGGAGAGTAAAGGGGCAGTTATCTTCCTATGAAAAATAAAAGATAAAAATAAACAAACAACAACACAGATTGATACAGAACTCAGAAATTTTATTGTGGATTTATGATAAAATCAGCCTGTAAATGAATTCATACTCCTCCTCATACTACTCCATACTCCTTTTTCAACATGATGCCAATATACTGAGATGTTAAATTGTGAATGGGTTTAGGATAGCTTAAATGGTGTTGCCATAGAGATTTATTAAAGTAACATAAAAAAATACAATAGTTATTTTACTATATCTTTAAAATTTTTCATTCTAACTCTTCATAATTTTTTATATAAGTAGAAGTCCTCATTTGAAGGAAGCACAGTAAGTTTCATAGCTTTATCATTTTCAAGAGCCAGCATAAAATTAAAACTATCATAACTTATAAATCAAGCTTGCAATTCTTAGTACCTATAATGGCCACCAGAGGGAGCTATAGGATTACTTTTAAATAATTATTGGAGAAACGAGTATGATTTAAATAATTTATAGAAATCTTTCAAATAAAATAATATGTATTTTAGGAATTTTACTGATAAAATGACCCTCACTTAATTAGAATAACAAGCTGAAGTATTGTGAACTGTATATTAAGAATAATTCTTAATAGGCTTTATGGACAGATACGTTTTAAGTGACTCTTGAAGGTTCAGCACCACATCCTCTTTTACCACTGTTTAAAGAATTAATCTTACAGAACAGGTGTGAATGAATTTTGGATAGCTTGAATGGTTTTGTCGTGGTGATTTTTTGAAATAATAGTAAAAAAGGAACCAGTAAAAAAAAGTGCAGCTTCTAAACACTTCAAAAAAATGTACACATAGAAGACAAGTCATTCTGAGGAAATATGCATAGTTTCATGACTATACAACATTATATGGATGACAGAAAATTAAAAAACATACATCTGATGTCACTCTGTCCCTCTGTCACTGTGTGTGTGTGTTTGTGTGTGTTTTAAGTGAATTAGGTGTGAAACTATCAGGGAGCATTTAGTCTCCAGCGCCAACATTTTACAGAACTGCCACTTTCCTGGAGTCTCAGAATTACAATGTGTCAGGTTCTGAGAGATCTAAGATTCCAAAAAATTATTTAATTAGAATACCATGAAGTATTGTGAAATACTATATATTAAGACTTTATATATAGGCTTAATGAACAGATTAGAGTGACTCGTGAAGGACCAGCACCACCTCCTCTTGTCCGATGGTTTGAGGAATATATCTTCCAGAATCTGGGATTAAGATTTAGGAGCTCATTTTTATTCCACCTCCTTTCCTGAAAGTCTGTCTTGCAGAATTGACTAAAAATTAATCTTCACATTAATTCCTAATTCTTTTGCAATTATTTTGTCAGTTCTTCTTGACCTGTTTTTCTCTTCCAGCTTTCCTGGACTATTGTATAGCACTCATAAATGATTAAATAAAAAATAATGGTAGTTATTAAGATTGATATGGTTTGGAATTGGTAAAATGTGCTTGGAAAAAAATCACAATAAAACAATGTTTTAATGTTTAAGTTTGGAATATTAACTGACATGAATGAATGCTATATAAATATTGTTCATGTTAACATAATGTTTATAAATGAAATATTATTGTAAAGTGTTACTAAAGTTATATATATATATATATATATATATATATATATATATATATATATATATATATATATATATATATATATTGTTCTGTGAATGTGATTTTAAAGTCTAGATGATTCGGATTAACCCTTTAACTGCCATATCAAGTTCAAGTTCAAGTTCAAGTTAAATTTATTTGTATAGCGCATTTACAACAGCCTCCTGGCTGACCAAAGTGCTTTAACATAAGAGCAAGAATATTACACATACATAAAAATAGACCAGACAAAAAATTTAAAACCACCCATTTCAAAATGTAGCATAACACAGTAGTCAGTACACAAAGGAAAATAAAAAAGTTTTTAGCAAAGATTTAAAAATAGACAAGGAAGGGGCCAGTCTGATCTCTAAAGGCAGGGTATTCCAGAGTCGTGGCCCAGCCACTGCAAATGCACGCTCCCCTCTACGCTCCCCTCTATCCTTTAAAACCTCACTGCCAGAGGGAAATTGTGAATGCATGTGCCCGCTGGGCACAGTTTACCTGATGCCACCGGGGTGGTGATGGCATTGGTGGCTTGAGCCCGCCATCGCTGCTTGCAGCTATATTTATTATTATTATTATTATTTTTTTCTAACGTTACGGGGGCTTTTGGGGTCCTTAACATGCTCGAAAACTCTTGAAAATTGGCACACAGATTGGAACCTGCGGCCATTAGGGCCGGGCAGAGACTGATACACGGGCGTGGCACAGGGGCTCTACAGCGCCCCCTGGAATACTGAGGGCCATATATCATACATACTTGCACGTAGACACATGAAACTCGGTACACATGTAGATCTCATTAAACCAAACAACTTTCGTACTGCATGTCATAGGCTCCGCCCAACAGGAAGTTGGCTATTTAGGGTTTATTATTCATATTTTTGGTCAAAGTTGTGGGGGCTTTTGGGGTCCCTAACATACTCAAAAACTCTTGAAAATTTGCGCACACTTTGGAATCTGTGCCCTTTAGGAGCCTGCAGAGGTTGGGACCCGGGCGTGGCACAGGGGCTCTATGGCGCCCCCTGGAACACAGTCATAAATGTTGATGTATAGCTCACACATACTTGCACATATTCATATGAAACTCAGTACACATATAGATCTCATTGTGCCGAACAATTTTCGTATTGCATGTCATTGGGCTCCGCCCAACAGGAAGTCAGCTATTTAGAGTTATGTAAAAAGCGCATGCTCTGGAATTTGATATACTTGTCATAGGTTTTTTACTCGTTTACCACCAAACTCGGTCAACATGATCTCAAGACATTGGGGATGAAAAATTGCCAGGGGATTTTTGATATCTCGAACGGTTTGCTCGTGGCGAGGCGTTGAAATTATGGCGAGAATTGAGAAACAGGAAGTGTCTAATACCATCCACATACATTTCCTGATTTCAATCAAACTTCATCAGATTATTCATTGTATGATTTCGATCACATATATGTGACTATTAGGAGTCAAAGTTATAGCGCCACCAACTGGCAGCAGGAAGTGTGTCATTTTCAAAATGCTTTGAATTCAGCATCTTATTTTTACTCGATTTGCTTCAAACTTCATCAGAATAATGTTAAAACACAGCCGATATGAATCTGCTGGGGGAAATTGGATAGCTAAAAATATTGTTGCCGTGGCAACATGTCAAACTGGAATACTTCTCAGGTGATTTTGAGGCATATAACATGCTTAGAATTTCATCAAACTCAGAACACATATCAGTATTTATGATAACTAGACACTGGCAAAAGTTCATAAGAGGGCGTGGAAAAGGCACTCTATAGCGCCACCTTTTGTCAAAAGTGGGGGGGTTAGTTTTAGCTACAGACACCAAACTCGGTAAAAAAATTGTTCTTATCAAGACGGACAACTTTCTAATTCACAGTCATCAGCTACGATCAACAGGAAGTCAGCTATTTTGATTTGAATGTGGATTTTTTTTTACATTTAGTTGTGAATTAATGCATACTGCTCAGAGGAGAGTAACACTATACACACCAAACTTTGTCTACATGATGCCAAAACATTTTAAACAACTTAAATTGCCAATGGATTTTGGATAGCTTGAACGGTTTTGTCGTGGTGATTTTTTTTAATGACAGTAAAACTGGAATTATTAATTTTCCTGCATTTTTAAATTCCAAACACTTCAAAACCTTTTTTCATACAGACAAAAAGTCATTCTGAGTAAATATGGATAGTTTCACGACTTTACAACACTGTATGGATAATAGAAAATTAAAAAACTGTCAGACATCTCATATCACTCTGTCCCTCTGTTTGAGTATATGTGCTTCAGACTTCCATTGTCTGAGAGAAATAGCGCCCCTACAGGTGCAATTACCGGAGATTTAGTTTCTCTTTTAAATCGGTTAAAATACAAATAAATACTTGGATTTAATTCACACTGACAAGCTAAACCAACATATATGATTATTATCAGGTCAGGGCTCATTAATAATGGATGTGTGGTCAGTGATACGTGAGAAACACGAGAGATGAATCACCGCTGTGATCACGAGCATCTGGAATGATGAGCTCAGAAAAAACGAGTTTATTCTTGTTTTATAGCTATTAAAAATAAAGTATTGCAGCGATATCACACAATTCACCAATTAGAACACACCAAGAGCTAAATTAAGATGTTTTTGAACTGTTTGTGTGAAAATGAAATATTTGAGGCTGCCTATATGAAATCACGCCTCCGATCAGCGCGTACAGTGTCGAGCTCAAAACAAACGAATTTATTCTTGTTTAAGAGCTTTTTTAAATAAAATATTACCACAAATGCACACAATAAACCCATTGTAACACTACAAGAGCTAAATACAGGTGTTTGTGACCCGTTTAAGTGTGCAAGACTATTTGAAAGCGCGACTGGCAGAATAACATATATCTCTCGAGCTGCAGGATTCTGGCTTTCGTCGTTCGAACGAACACATCACGGACAAGATTATTTCAAAATACATAATAGCTTGGCTAATATAAACGAAAACAGCCACGTGAACATAAACTGTTGAGAAATATATCTGAAGTGGATCTACTGGATTTGAATATTAAGTGACCGCGTATACCAGCTGCTTCTGTCTTCAATTTTAATCTATATAAAAAATGTAATTCATTCATCTTGGCTGCGTTTTTAATGTGTGTACGTATTTATTTATTTATTATTTTGCTCTAACAAGAATTAATCTATATTTAATTAAATCAATTACATTTTATTTTACATTTGATTTGTCCATTTCTGCATCTAAACGCCTAAAAACATAAAACATGCTCTATTATACTATTGTTAGCAATTTCTTTATCGTCCAATTTATCTGGTGTACACACTTTTATTTTCATAATAAACTTGTTTGTTAGATTATACACAGTTACAGTGGTCTATAATAAATATTAACAGGTTTTATTCAAGCTGTTTAGAATGATTGCAGTAGGCTAAAAAACATTGGAAAACAATAACTGTTGTACTTTTTTATATATTTTGTATAATTTCATAGTTTATGCATTATAGTTATAAAAACAAATAAATTTAGCCACTCACATAGAAATCTTAGGCCTTATCCTTTTCTTACAGTTTTAGGAATTTTAAAAAATCGTAAAAAACCTTATTTGTGCTGCAAATAATAATTTCAAACTCAAAAAGTAAATAGTCAGTTCATGCTTTATAAAGCCTTGTCCCAATATTAATAGTCAGTAGTAAGCAGTTTATAAATACAGCTATAAATAGCTTGTTTTTGGTTTATAAGCACATTTATTAAAAAGGAGAGTAAAGGATCAGTTATCTTCCTATGAAAAATAAAAAAATAAAAATAAACAAACAACAACACAGATTGATACAGAACTCAGAAATTCTATTGTGGATTTATGATAAAATCAGCCTGTAAATGAATTCATACTCCTCCAAGAAGACACAAGTAGTTCACACCAAACTTTTTTTTTAACATGAATCCAATATACTGAAGATGTTAAATTGCGAATGGGTTTAGGATACCTTAAATGGTGTGGCCATAGCGATTTATTAAAGTAACATAAAAAAATACAATAGTTATTTTACTATATCTTTAAATTTTTTAATTCCAAACTCTTCATAATTTTTTATATACGTAGAAGTCATCATTTGAAGGAACCACAGTAAGTTTCAAAGCTTTATCATTTTCAAGAGCCAGCAAAAAATTAAAACTATCATAACTTATAAATGAAGCTTGCAATTCTTAGTACCAATAATGGCCACCTGATGGAGCTATAGGATCACTTTTAAATAATTATTGTAGAAACAAGTATGATTTAAATCATTTATAGAAATCTTTCAAAGAAAAATAATATGAATTTTATGTATTTTACTGATAAAATGACCCTCACTTAATTAGAATAACAAGCTGAAGTATTGTGAACTGTATATTAAGAATAATTCTTTATAGGCTTTATGGACAGATACGTTTTGAGTGACTCTTGAAGGATCAGCACCACATCCTCTTTTACCACTGTTTAAAGAATTTATCTTACAGAACAGATGCGAATGAATTTTGGATAGCTTGAATGGTTTTGTCGTGGTGATTTTTTGAAATAACAGTAAAAAAGTAACCAGTAAATGTCTTTTATTTTTTTAAAGTGCAGCTTCTAAACACTTCAAAAAAATGTACACATAGAAGACAAGTCATTCTGAGGAAATATGCATAGTTTCATGACTATACAACACTATATGGATGATAGAAAATTAAAAAACTATCATAAATCTGATGTCACTCAGTCCCACTGTCACTGTGGGTAATGTGTGTGTGTGTGTGTGTGTGTGTGTGTGTGTGTTAAGTGAATTAGGTGTGAATCTATCAGGGAGCATTTAGTCTCCAGTGCCAACATTTTACAGAACTGCCACTTTCCTGGAGTCTCAGAATTACAATGTGTCAGGTTCTGAGAAATCTAAGATTCCAAAAAATGATTTAATTAGAATACCATGAAGTATTGTGAAATACTATATATTAAGACTTTATATATAGGCTTCATGAACAGATTAGAGTGACTCGTGAAGGACCAGCACCACCTACTCTTGTCCGATGGTTTGAGGAATATATCTTCCAGAATCCGGGATTAAGATTTAGGAGTTCATTTTTATTCCACCTCCTTTCCTGAAAGTCTGTCTTGCAGAATTGACTAAAAATTAATCTTCACATTAATTCCTAATTATTTTGCAATTCTTTTTGTCAGTTCTTCTTGACCTGTTTTTTTCTTCTTCTTTTCTGACCTCATGACCCAGTCAGCATTTTTTGTATAATGGTCAAGTCTTAACTTATCCATTTCTGTATTGCATTTGTGTTTGATATTTCTCATGGGTATTTCATAATTTTCGACTTTACAGTTTGAGTTAAAACTCTTTTTTAGCGCATTCCATCTGCAAAAGAAAACATGCCTAATAATTCTACACATAAATATAAAGTGTTTTTCTCTTCCAGCTTTCCTGGACTATTGTATAGCACTTATAAATGATTAAATAAAAATAATGGTAGTTATTAAGATTGATATGGTTTGGAATTGGTAAAATGTTCTTGGAAAAAAATCACAATAAAACAATGTTTTAATGTTTAAGTTTGGAATATTAACTGACATGAATGAATGCTATATAAATATTGTTCATGTTAACATAATGTTTATAAATGAAATCTTATTGTAAAGTGTTACTAAAGTTATAAATATATATATATATATATATATATATATATATATATATATATATATATATATATATATATATATATATATATATATATATATATTGTTCTGTGAATGTAATTTTAAAGTCTAGATGATTCGGATTAACCCTTTAACTGCCATATCCTTTAAAACCTCACTGCCAGAGGGATATTATGAATGCATGTGCCCGCTGGGCACACTTTACCTGATGCCACCGGGGTGGCGATGGCATTGGTGGCTTGAGCCCGCCATCGCTGCTTGCAGCTATATTTAGGGCTCAAGCCCGAAGGGGCGAAGAGCCCTATTGTTCTTCTAAGGATTATTCTTCTTCTTATTATTATTATTTTTTTTATTTTTTATTAAACCTTCCGGGGGTTTTTGGAGGCCTTAACATGCTCAAAAACTCTTGAAAATTGGCACACACATTGGAATCTGCGGCCATCAGGACGCCACAGAGACTGGGCCCCGGGCGTGGCACAGGGACTCTACAGTGCCCCCTTCAGAAATCTTGAACCATAGCTCACACACACTTTCATGTATTTATATGAAACTCAGTACACTTATAGATCTCATTGAGCCGAGCAACTTTCGCACTCTATGTCATAGGCTCCGCCCAACAGGAAGTCAGCTATTTAGGGCTGTTTATAAAAAGCATGCTCTGGAATTTGATATACTTGTCATAGGTCTTTTACTTGATTGCCACCAAACTCGGTCAACATGATCTCAAGACATTGGGGATGGAAAATTGCGAGGGGATTTTTGATATCTCGAACGGTTTGCCCGTGGCGAGGCGTTGAAATTATGGCGAGATATGAGAAACAGGAAATGTCTAATAACATCCACATACATTTCCTGAATTTGATCAAACTTCATTGGTTTGTTCGCTGTATGATACTGATCGTATATATGTGACTATTAAGAGTCAACATTATAGCGCCACCAACTGGCAGCAGGAAGTGTGCCATTTTCCAAATGCTTTGAATTCAGCATCTTATTTTTACTCTATTTACTTAAAACTTCATCAGAATAATGACAAAACACGGCCGATGTAAATCTGTTGTGGGGATATTGATATCTGATATAGTGTTGCCATGGCAACGTGTCAAACTTGAATGTTCTGTTATGGTGAGTTTGAGGCAGACAACAAGCTCAGATTTACATAAAACTCAAAGCACATATCAGTATTAGTGATAGCTAGACAATGGCAAAAGCTTTTAAAAGGGCGTGAAGGAGGCACTCTATAGCGCCACCTTTTGTCAAAAGTGGGGGGGTTAGTTTTAGCTACAGACACCAAACTTGGTACATAAATTGTTCTTTTCAAGACGGACAACTTTCTAATTCACAGTCATCAGCTACGACCAACAGGAAGTCGGCTATTTTGATTTGAATATTTAAATTGAGCTCTGATTTAATGCATACTCCTCACAGGGGAAGTACACTATACACACCAAACTTTGTCTACATGAAGAAAAACCATTGAGGAACTTAAATTGCGAACGGATTTTGGTTAGCTTGAACGGTTTTGTCGTGGTGAATTTTTGAAATGACAGTAAAAAGGGAAACATTAATTGCCTTGTATGTTTAAATTGCAGCTTCCAAACACTTCAAAGCATTTTTTTATACAAAGATCAAATCATTTTGAGGAAATATGCATAGTTTCACGACTTTACAACACTGTATGGATAAAAGAAAATTAAAAAACTGTCAGACTTCTCAACTGACATGATCTCACTCTGGCCACCCTGTCTGTGTGAGGGAAGGGAGGGGGAGAGGGAGGGGGAGTGTGAGGGGGTTGGTGACTGTGACAGTGTGTGTGGACTGTAGGGAGGGGCTGTCTGGCAGAGAGAGAGACAGAGAGACCTAATCATCCCTTTAATAATCAGGAAAAAAAAAATCTGTATTTTAAATTGTTATTGTTTTTGTTGTTGCTAATGGTGGTGTTTTTTCCTTTCATTACAGGTTAAGAAATCTCTTAGGCCTTATCCTTTTCTGACAGTTTTAGGGATTTAAAAACATCCTAAGAACCCTAATTTGTGCTGCAAATAATAATTTCAAACTCATTTGATACTGACCTATGACAACCTGTGACGTGACATGACATTTATTAATCTCATGGATGTAACAGTAAAACTCTTCAACTGACAGATAAAGCTGTAATGCAAGCAAAACTATTTCACAAATGCTTATAGGTCATTAAAATCATTACAAAACACTAATACATTATTTAAGGATTTGGTAACACTGTAAAATAATGTCTAATTTGTTAACATTATGCAGTATAACATAGTATGCAGTCTTCGTAGGGCACCAACTCCCAGAGGGGGCACCATCCCAGTTGCTCAAAAAAAAAAAAAAAAAAAAAAAAAACATGCGTCATTCTCCCATCCGCGCTCGCGACCGCTCACACCTCATGTTTGCGGCTGAATGTTCGTAATTGATGGATGGACATCTATGCCTGGGTATAGGACATCAGCAATCCGGCACAGAGAAAAGAAAACTAAAGAAAATAAAACAGGCATAAAGTTGTCTTGACATTGGACTTTCTAGAGTCTCAAATTTAGGGAAGGTCTCTAAAGTTACATGTGATATTGTTATACACTTTTCTAACGTCAGTAGCATTTGAAGAGAATGACTTACAGTCATAAAAACAACTGTAATTGTTCATCTAGGTGACAGCTATAATGCACAATTAAATTGAATGTTTGATATTTATTACAACAAACTGTAAGTCATATGTAAATTATGCAACTTTTTCACATGGGCTCAAATGCAAATTTGAAGCTCAATAGCATTTGAGAAGAAAGACTTGCAGTCACAAAGCAATTGTAATGTGTTCATATAGGTGTCAGCTACAATGCACACCTTATACATTTTTTATAAATATTAAAATAAAGTGTTACTAAAGTTATATATATTGTTCTGTGTATGTGATTTCAAAGTCTAGATTGGTCGGATTAACCCTTTAACTGCCGCATCCCTTAAAACTGATTGTCAGAGGGTTACTGTAAATGCTTATGCCCGCTGGGCACAGTTATCCTGATGCCACCGGGGTGGCGTTGCACTGATGGCTTGAGCCCGACATCGCTGCTTGCAGCTATATTTTATTAGGGCCCGAGCACCGATGGTGTGAGGACCCTCTTGGAATTGCTCCGTTTATTATTATTATTATTATTAGGGCCCGAGCACCGATGGTGTGAGGACCCTCTTGGAATTGCTCCGTTTATTATTATTATTATTATTATTCTTCTTCTCTAAGATGAATCGCATTTTTGAGGGCCTAAACATGCTCGAAAAGTCATGAAACTTTGCACACACCTCAGAACTGGCGAAAATTTACGTCTGATATGGGTTTCAGAAGTGGGTGTGGCAAAATTGCTCAACAGCGCCACCTATACACGTTCAACGGTGTGCGCCTCGAGCTACGTTTCATGTACATGTATGAAAATCGGTATACACATGTAACTCTCCAATACCTACAAAAAAGTCTCTTGGAGCAAAATCCGAAACCCAACAGGAAGTCGGTTATTTCTAATATTATGAGCAAATTTTGTGTCATTTTTGTCATTTCCATGCGTTGTATTTTAACGAACTCCTCCTAGAGATTAATTCAGATCAACACCAAATTTCGTATGCCTAATCTAAAGGCCATTGCGATGTTAAATTGCGAAGCTTTTGAGTTTTCGTTGAAGGGCCTGTGTGTGGCGGCCTGGCGAATTTCGATGATTCGCCATGAAACAGGAAGTTGCTATAACTCAGACATGCAATGACCAATCTGCCCCAAACTTCACATGTTTGCTGAGTCTCCTGTCCTGAACAGTTTGACACGACCATATTCAGTTATAGTCATAGCGCCACCTATTGGCAACAGGAAGTGACATATTTTACGCTGCGACAAACTACTCCTAGAAATTTTTGACATCAATGTCTTTTTTGTCGTCAGTCTAATCTAAAGGCCTGTACGATGTTAAATTGAGAAGATCTTGAGTTTTCGTTAAAGGGCGTGTCCATGGCGCCATGTCAAAGTTCGATGTCTCGCCATGGGAGTAGTTGTTGTTGTAACTCAGTCATAAAATATCAGATCTTGCCCAAACTTCAAATGTTTGATAAGAGTACTGACCTGAACACATCTGGAGGCTAATATTCCATTGGGTGTGGCACAATGGCTCGATAGCGCCACCTATACATTTTCAATGGAGTGCGCCTCGAGCTACATGTCATATACATGTACGAAAATCGGTAAACATATGTAACACACCAATAGCTACAAAAAAGTCTCTTGGTACGAAATCCGAATCCCAACAGGAAGTCGGTTATTTTTAATTTTCCCTGCAAAATTGGTGTTGTTTTTGTCATTTTCAGGGGTTGTATTTTAACGAACTCCTCCTAGAGATTTATTCAGATCAACACCAAACTTGGTCAGTGTAATCTAAAGCCCTTTGCCATGTTAAATTGCGAAGGAATTGAGGTTTCGTTAAAGGGCGTGTCCATGGCGGCCTGACAAATTTCGATGATTCGCCATGAAAAATGATGGTGCTATAACTCACACACACAATGTCCAATCCGCCCCAAACTTCACATTTTTGATAAGACTCTTCACCTGAACAGATCTACATGCCAATATTCAGTTATAGTCATAGCGCCACCTATTGGCAACTGGAAGTGACATATTTTACACTGTGACAAACTACTCCTAGAAATTTTATGACATCAATGTCTTTTTTGTGGTCAGTCTAATCTAAAGACCTGTGTGATGTTTAGTTGCGAAGATCTTGAGTTTTTGTTAAAAGGCATGTCCATGTCGCCATGACGAAGTTCGATGTCTCGCCATGGGAATAAAAGATGTTATAACTCAGGCATAAAATGTCCGATCTTGCCCAAACTTCACATGTGTGATAAGGGTCCTGGCTTGAACACATCTGAAGGCCAATATTCCATTATAACAATACCGCCACCTGCTGGCAACAGGAAGATTGGCACACATATGGAATAAACATTGATATATTGCACTTATATTTCTGAGTTTAAATGCATATTTCTCAATGTTCACCTTTTTACTAAAGCCACACGATGGCGGTGAGCCCGGGTGCGAGGGCCCGTTCATCGCTGCTTGCAGCTTTAATTATTATTATTATTATTATTATTATTATTCTTCTTCTCCAAAATGAATTGCATTTTTGAGGGCCTAAACATGCTCGAAAAGTCATGAAACTTTGCACACAGCTCAGAACTGGCGAAAATTTACGTCTGATATGGGTTTCAGAAGTGGGTGTGGCAAAATGGCTCAACAGCGCCACCTATACACGTTCAACGGTGTGCGCCTCGAGCTACGTTTCATGTACATGTATGAAAATCGGTATACTCATGTAACTCTCCAATACCTACAAAAAAGTCTCTTGGAGCAAAATCCGAAACCCAACAGGAAGTCGGTTATTACTAATATTATGAGCAAATTTTGTGTCATTTTTGTCATTTCCATGCGTTGTATTTTAACGAACTCCTCCTAGAGATTCATTCAGATCAACACCAAATTTGGTATGGCTAATCTGAAGGCCTTTGCGATGTTAAATTGCGAAGCTTTTGAGTTTTCGTTAATGGGCGTGTCCGTGGCGGCCTGGCGAATTTCGATGACTCGCCATGAAACAGGAAATTGCTATAACTCAGACATACAATGACCAGTCTGCCCCAAACTTCACATGTTTGATGAGACTCCTGACCTGAACAGATTGACATGCCCATATTCAGTTATAGTCATAGCGCCACCTATTGGCAACAGGAAGTGACATATTTTACACTGCGATTAACTACTCCTAGAAATTTTATGACATCAATGTATTTTTTGTGGTCAGTCTAATCTAAAGGCCTGTGCGATGTTAAGTTGTGAAGATCTTGAGTTTTCGTTAAAAGGCGTGTCCATGGCGCCGTCGCGAAGTTCGATGTCTCGCCATGGGAATAAAATATGTTATAACTCAGGCATAAAATGTCCGATCTTCCCCAAACTGCACATGTGTGATAAGAGTCCTGGCCTGAACACATCTGAAGGCCAAAATTCCATCAGGTGTGGCAAAATGGCTCGATAGCGCCACCTATACACTTTCAACAGAGTGCGCCTCGAGCTATGTTTCACATACATGTACAAAAATCGGTATACATATGTAACACACCAATACCTACAAAAAAGTCTCTTGGTACAAAATCCGAATCCCAACAGGAAGTCGGTTATTTAGAATTTTCTCTGCAAAATTGGCGTTGTTTTTGCCATTTTCAGGGGTTGTACTTTAACAAACTCCTCCTAGAGATTTATTCAGATCAACACCAAACTTGGTAAGTTAAATCTAAAGGCCTTTGCGATGTTAAATTGCGAAGATCTTGAGGTTTTGTTAAAGGGCGTGACCATGGCGGCCTGGCAAATTTCGATGTTTCGCCATGAAAAAGGAGGTTGCTGTAACTCGGACATACAATGTCCAATCTGCCCCAAACTTCACATGTTAGATAAGACTTCTGCACTTAACAGATCTACATGCCCATATTCAGTTATAGTCATAGCGCCACCTGCTGGCAACAGGAAGTCACATGTTTTACACTGCGACAAACTACTCCTAGAAATCTTTTGACATTAATGTATTTTTTGTGGTCAGTCTAATCTAAAGTTCTGTGCAATGTTAAATTGTGGAGAACTTGAGTTTTTGTTAAAGGACGTGTCCATGGCACCATGACAAAATTTGATGTCTCGTCACAGCAAGAGAAGTTGTTGTAACTCAGGCATAAAATGTTCGATCTCCCCCAAACTTCACATGTTAGATAAGAATTCTGCCCTGAACACATCTGAAGGCCAATATTCCATTATAATGATAGCGCCACCTGCTGGCAACAGGAGGACTGGTACAAATAAATGACTTTGACATATTCCACTTATTTTTAAGACTTTAAATGCATATTTCTCACCGTTCACCTTTTTACTAAAGCCAAACGATAGCGGTGAGCCCGGGTGCGAGGGCCCGTTCATCGCTGCTTGCAGCTTTAATTATTATTATTATTAGGGCTCAAGCCCAAAGGGCGAGAGGCCTATTGTTTTCCTTAGGATTATTTTTTATTATTATTATTATTATTATTATTATTATTATTATTATTATTATTTTTTTCCAACGTCTCGGGGGCTTTTGGGGCCCTTAACGTGCTTAAAAAGTCTTGAAAATTGGCACACAGATTGGAACCTGCGGCCATTAGGGCCGGGCAGAGACTGATACACGGGCGTGGCACAGGGGCTCTACAGCGCCCCCTGGAATATGGAGGGCCATATATCATACACTCTTGCTCGTAAACGTATGAAACTCGGTACACATATAAATCTCATCAATCCAAACAACTTTTGTATTGCATATCATAGGCTCCGCCCAACAGGAAGTTGGCTATTTAGGGTTTAGTATTCAAATTTTTCGTCAAAGTTGTGGGTGCTTTTGGGGTCCTTAACATACTCAAAAACTCTTGAAAATTTGCGCACACTTTGGAATCTGTGGCCTTTAGGAGCCTGCAGAGGCTGGGACCCGGGCGTGGCACAGGGGCTCTACGGCGCCCCCTGGAACACAGTCAGAAATGTTGATGTATAGCTCACACATACTTGCACATATTCATAAGAAACTCAGTACACATATAGATCTCATTGTGCCGAAAAACTTGCGTATTGCATGTCATAGGCTCCACCCAACAGGAAGTCAGCTATTTAGAGTTATGTAAAAAGCGCATGCTCTGGAATTTGAAATACTTGTCATAGGTTTTTTTCTCGATTGCCGCCAAACTCGGTCAACATGATCTCAAGACATTGGGGATGAAAAATTGCCAGGGGATTTTTGATATCTCGAACGGTTTGCTCGTGGCGAGGCGTTGAAATTATGGCGAGAAATGAGAAACAGGAAGTGTCTAATATCGTCCACATACATTTCCTGATTTTAATCAAACTTCATCAGATTATTCGTTGTATGATGTCGATCGCATATATGTGACTATTAGGAGTCAAAGTTATAGCGCCACCAACTGGCAGAAGGAAGTGTGTCATTTTCAAAATGATTTGAATTCAGCATCTTATTATTACTCGATTTGCTTCAAACTTCATCAGAATAATGTTAAAACACAGCCGATATAAATCTGCAAGGGGGATATTGATATCTAAAAAATTGTTGCCGTGGCAACATGTCAAACTGGAATACTTCTCAGGTGATTTTGAGGCAAATAACATACTTAGAATTTCACAAAACTCTGAACACACATCAGTATTTCTGATAGGAACTTAAATTGTGAATGGATTTTGGATAGCTTGAATGGTTTTGCCGTGGTGATTTTTTTAAATGACCTCACAAAGGGAATCATTATTGTATTTTTAAGTTGCAGCTTCCAAAGACGTCAAATATTTTTTTCATACAGATGAAAAAGTCATTCTGAGGAAATATGCATAGTTTCACGACTTTACAACACTGTATGGATAACAGAAAATTAAAAAAACTGTCAGACATCTCATCTCACTCTGTCCCTCTGTTTGAGTATATGTGCTTAGACTTCCATTGTCTGAGAGAAATAGCGCCCCTACAGGTTCAATTCCCGGACTTTTACTTTCACTTTTAAATCCGTTAAAAATACAAATAAATACTTAGATTTAATTCACACTGACAAGCTAAACCAACATATCTGATTATTACCGGATCAGGGCTCATGGATAAATTATTTCTGGCCAGAGATATGTGAGAAATAGGAGAGATGAATCACCGCTGTGACCACAAGCGTCTGGAGTAAAGAGCTCAGAGAAAACGAATTTATTCCTGTTTTAAAGCTTTTAAAAATAAATTATTACAGCGATATCACACTATCAACCAATTAGAACACACCAAGAGCTAAATTAAGATGTTTTTTAACTGTTTGTGTGAAAATGAAATATTTGCAGCTGCCTATCTGAAATCACCGCCTCCGATCAGCGCGCACAGTGTCCAGCTCAAAACAAACGAATTTATTCTTGTTTAAGAGCTTTTTTAAATAAAATATTACCACAAATGCACACAATAAACCCACTATAACACAACAAGAGCTAAATGCAGGTGTTTGTGACCAGTTTAAGTGTGCAAGACTATTTGAAAGCGCGACTGGCAGAATAACATATCTCTCCAGCTGCAGGATTCTGTCTTTCGTCGTACAAACGAACACATAACGGACAAGATTATTTCAAAACACATAATAGCTTGGCGACTATAAACGAAAACAGCCACGTGAACATAAACTGGATCTACTGGATTTGAATATTAAAGTGACCACATTTACCACTTGCTTCTGTCTTCAATTTTAATCTATATAAAAAAGGAAACTCATTCGACTTGGCTGCTTTTTTAATGTGTGCGTATTTATTTATTTACCTTTTTATAAATTTTGTATAATTTCATAGTTTGTGTATTACAATTATAAAAACAAAAATAAATTTAGCCACTCACATAGAAATAGCTTAGGCCTTAACCTTTTTCTGACAGTTTTAGGGATTTTTAAAAATCCTAAAAAAACCTTATTTGTGCTGCAAATAATAATTTCAAACTCATTTGATACTGACCTATGACATCCTGTGACATTATATTTATTTTAACTTACATAATCTCATGGATGTAACAGTAAATCTGTTCAACTCACAGATCAATACTAAGCTGTAATGCAAGCAGAACTTTCACAAATGCTTATGAGTCATTTAAGGATTTGATAACACTGTAAAATAATGTCTAATTTGTTAACATTAGCAAATGCATTGATAACACTTTATAATAACTGCACTCATTAGTAAATAGTCAGTTCATGCTTTATAAAGCCTTGTCCCAATATCAATAGTCAGTAGTAAGCAGTTTATAAATACAGCTATAAATAGCTTGTCCTTGGTTTATAAGCACATTTATTAAAAAGGAGAGTAAGTTATCTTCCTATGAAAAATAAAAGATAAAAATAAACAAACAACAACACAGATTGATACAGAACTCAGAAATTTTATTGTGGATTTATGATAAAATCAGCCTGTAAATGAATTCATACTCCTCCTCATACTACTCCATACTCCTTTTTCAACATTATGCCAAAATACTGAGATGTTAAATTGTGAATGGGTTTAGGATAGCTTAAATGGTGTTGCCACAGAGATTTATTAAAGTAACATAAAAAAATACAATAGTTATTTTACTATATCTTTACAATTTTTCATTCTAACTCTTCATAATTTTTTATATAAGTAGAAGTCCTCATTTGAAGGAAGCACAGTAAGTTTCATAGCTTTATCATTTTCAAGAGCCAGCATAAAATTTAAACTATCATAACTTATAAATCAAGCTTGCAATTCTTAGTACCTATAATGGCCACCTGAGGGAGCTATAGGATTACTTTTAAATAATTATTGGAGAAACGAGTATGATTTAAATAATTTATAGAAATCTTTCAAATAAAATAATATGTATTTTATGTATTTTACTGATAAAATGACCCTCACTTAATTAGAATAACAAGCTGAAGTATTGTGAACTGTATATTAAGAATAATTCTTTATAGGCTTGGACAGATAAATTTTGAGTGACTCTTGAAGGATCAGCACCACATCATCTTTTACCACTGTTTAAAGAATTAATCTTACAGAACAGGTGTGAATGAATTTTGGATAGCTTGAAGGGTTTTGTCGTGGTGATTTTTTTAAATAATAGTAAAAAAGGAACCAGTAAATGTATTTTTATTTTTTTAAAGTGCAGCTTCTAAACACTTAAAAAAAAAATGTACACATAAAAGACAAGTCATTCTGAGGCATATTTCCTCAGAATGACTGGTCTCATGACAATAGTTTCATGACTATACAACACTATATGGATGATAGAACATTAAAAAACTATCATACATCTGATGTCACTCAGTCCCACTGTCACTGTGGGTAATGTGTGTGTGTGTGTGTGTTAAGTGAATTAGGTGTGAAACTATCAGGGAGCATTTAGTCTCCAGCGCCAACATTTTACAGAACTGCCACTTTCCTGGAGTCTCCAGAATTACTCGGTGTCAGGCTCTGAGAGATCTAAGATTCCAAAAAATGATTTAATTAGAATACCATGAAGTATTGTGAAATACTATATATAAAGACTTTATATATAGGCTTAATGAACAGATTAGAGTGACTCGTGAAGGACCAGCACCACCTCCTCTTGTCCGATGGTTTGAGGAGTATATCTTCCAGAATCTGGGATTAAGATTTAGGAGCTCATTTTTATTCCACCTCCTTTCCTGAAAGTCTGTCTTGCAGAATTGACTAAAAATTAATCTTCACATTATTTCCTAATTATTTTGCAATTCTTTTTGTCAGTTCTTCTTGACCTGTTTTTCTCTTCCAGCTTTCCTGGACTATTGTATAGCACTCATAAATGATTAAATAAAAAAATAATGGTAGTTATTAAGATTGATATGGTTAGGAATTGGTAAAATGTGCTTGGAAAAAAATCACAATAAAACAATGTTTTAATTTTTAAGTTTGGAATATTAACTGACGTGAATGAATGCTATATAAATATTGTTCATGTTAACATAATGTTTATGAATGGAATCTTATTGTAAAGTGTTACTAAAGTTATACATATATATTGTTCTGTGAATGTGATTTTAAAGTCTAGATGATTCGGATTAACCCTTTAACTGCCATATCCTTTAAATCCTCACTGCCAGAGGGATATTGTGAATGCATGTGCCCGCTGGGCACAGTTTACCTGATGCCACCGGGGTGGCGATGGCATTGGTGGCTTGAGCCCGACATCGCTGCTTGCAGCTATATTTAGGGCCCGAGCACCGATGGTGTGAGGACCCTCTTGGAATTGCTCCGTTTATTATTATTATTATTATTATTATTATTATTATTATTATTATTATTATTATTCTTCTTCTCCAAAATGAATCGCATTTTTGAGGGCCTAAACATGCTCGAAAAGTCATGAAACTTTGCACACACCTCAGAACTGGCGAAAATTTACGTCTGATATTGGTTTCAGAAGTGGGTGTGGCAAAATGGCTCAACAGCGCCACCTATACACGTTCAACGGTGTGCGCCTCGAGCTACGTTTCATGTACATGTATGAAAATCGGTATACACATGTAACTCTCCAATACCTACAAAAAAGTCTCTTGGAGCAAAATCCGAAACCCAACAGGAAGTCGGTTATTACTAATATTATGAGCAAATTTTGTGTCATTTTTGTCATTTCCATGCGTTGTATTTTAACGAACTCCTCCTAGAGATTAATTCAGATCAACACCAAATTTGGTATGCCTAATCTGAAGGCCTTTGCGATGTTAAATTGCGAAGCTTTTGAGTTTTCGTTAATGGGCGTGTCCGTGGCGGCCTGGCGAATTTCGATGATTCGCCATGAAACAGGAAGTTGCTATAACTCAGACATACAATTACCAATCTGCCCCAAACTTCACATGTTTGATGAGAATCCTGACCTGAACAGATTGACATGCCCATATTCAGTTATAGTCATAGCGCCACCTACTGGCAACAGGAAGTGACATATTTTACACTGCAATGAACTACTCCTAGAAATTTTATGACATCAATGTATTTTTTGTGGTCAGTCTAATCTAAAGGCCTGTGCGATGTTAAGATGTGAAGATCTTGAGTTTTCGTTTAAAGGCGTGTCCATGGCGCCGTCAAGAAGTTCGATGTCTCGCCATGGGAATAAAAGATGTTATAACTCAGGCATAAAATGTCCGATCTTCCCCAAACTGCACATGTGTGATAAGAGTCCTGGCCTGAACACATCTGAAGGCCAAAATTCCATCAGGTGTGGCAAAATGGCTCGATAGCGCCACCTATACACTTTCAACAGAGTGTGCCTCGAGCTATGTTTCACGTACATGTACAAAAATCGGTATACACATGTAACACACCAATACCTACAAAAAAGTCTCTTGGTACGAAATCCGAATCCCAACAGGAAGTCGGTTATTTAGAATTTTCTCTGCAAAATTGGCGTTGTTTCTGCCATTTTCAGGGGTTGTACTTTAACGAACTCCTCCTAGAGATTTATTCAGATCAACACCAAACCTGGTCAGTGTAATCTTAAGCCCTTTGCAATGTTAAATTGCGAAGATCTTTAGATTTCGTTAAAGGGCGTGTCCATGGGGGCCTGACAAATTTCGATGTTTCGCCATGAAAAAGGAAGTTGCTGTAACTCAGACATACAATGTCCAATCTGCCCCAAACTTCACATGTTAGATAAAACTTCTGCCCTTAACAGATCTACATGCCCACATTCAGTTATAGTCATAGCGCCACCTATTGGCAACAGGAAGTGACATGTTTTACGCTGCAACAAACTACTCCTATAATTATTTTGAGATTAACATATATTTTGTGGTCAGTCTAATCTAAAGGCCTGTGCAATGTTAACTTTTGGAGATCTTGAGTTTTTGTTAAAGGGCGTTTCCATGGCGCCATGACAAAATTTGATGTCTTGCCACAGCAAGAGAAGTTGTTGTAACTCAAGCATAAAATGTTCAATCTTCCCCAAACTTCACATGTTTGATAAGAGTCCTGGCCTGAACACCTCTGAAGGCCAATATTCCATTATAATGATAGCGCCACCTGCTGGCAACGGTAAGATTGGCACATATATGGGATATACTTTGATATATTCCACTTATATTTAGGACATTAAATGCATATTTCTCAACGTTCACCTTTTTACTAAAGCCACACGATGGCGGTGAGCCCGGGTGCGAGGGCCCGTTCATCGCTGCTTGCAGCTTTAATTATTATTATTCTTCTTCTTCTTCTTCTCCCGAATGAATCGCATTTTTGAGGGCTTTAACATGCTCAAAAAGTCATGAAACTTTGCACACGCGTCAAACCTGGTGAAAATTTTCGTCTGATATAGGATTCAGAAGAGGGTGTGGCAAAATGACTCGACAGCGCCACCTATACCAAGAAAATCAACAGCCTTCCAGCTATGTTTCATGTACATGCACGAAAATTGGCACACATATGTAACACACCAATACCTACAAAAAAGACTCTTGGAGCGAAATTCTAAACCCAACAGGAAGTCGGTTATTTTTAATATTATGAGCATATTTTGTGTAATTTTGGTCATTTCCATGTGTTGTATTTTAACGAACTCCTCCTAGAGAGTTCTTCAAATCAACACCAAATTTGGTATGCCTAATCTAAAGGCCTTTGCGATGTTAAATTGCGAAGATCCTGACTTTTCGTTGAAGGGCGTGTCCGTGGCGGCCTGGCGAATTTCGATGATTCGCCATAAAAAATGAAGTTGCTATAACTCACACATACAATGACCAATCTGCCCCAAACTTCACATGTTTGATGAGACTCCGAACCTGAACAGATTGACATGCCCATATTCAGTTATAGTCATAGCGCCACCTATTGGCAACAGGAAGTGACATATTTTATGCTGCGACGAACTACTCCTAGAAATTTTATGACATCAATGTCTTTTTTGTGGTCAGTCTAATCTAAAGGCCTGTGCGATGTTCAGTTGTGAAGATCTTGAGTTTTCGTTAAAAGGCTTGTTCATGGCGCCGCGACGAAGTTCGATGTCTCGCCATGTGAATAAAAGATGTTATAACTCAGGCATAAGATGTCCGATCTTCCCCAAACTTCACATGTGTGATAAGAGTCCTGGCCTGAACAGATCTTCAGGCCAATATTCCACCGGGTGTGGCAGAATGGCTCTATAGCGCCACCTATACACTTTCAACGGAGTGCGCCTCGAGCTATGTTTCACGTACATGTACAAAAATTGGTACACACATGTAACACTCCAATACCTACAAAAAAGTCTCTTGGTACGAAATCCGGATCCCAACAGGAAGTCGGTTATTTTGAATTTTCCCTTCAAAATTGCTGTTGTTTTTGCCATTTTCAGGGGTTGTACTTTAACGAACTCCTCCTAGAGATTTATTCAGATCAACATCAAACTTGGTCAGTGTAATCTAAAGCCCTTTGCGATAATAAATTGCGAAGGACTTGAGGTTTCGTTAAAGGGCGGGTCCATGGCGGCCTGAAAAATTTCGATGTTTCGCCATGAAAAAGGAAGTTGCTGTAACTCAGACATACAATGTCCAATCTGCCCCAAACTTCACATGTTGGATAAGACTCTTGACCTGAACAGATCTACATGCCAATATTCAGTTATAGTCATAGCGCCACCTATTGGCAACAGGAAGTTACATATTTTACACTGCGACAAACTACTCCTAGAAATTTTATGACATCAATGTCTTTTTTGTGGTCAGTCTAATCTAAAGACCTGTGTGATGTTTAGTTGTGAATATCTTGAGTTTTTGTTAAAAGGTGTGTCCATGGCGCCGTGATGAAGTTCAATGTCTCGCCATGGGAATAAAAGATGTTATAACTCAGGCATAAAATGTCCGATCTTGCCCAAACTTCACTTGTGTGATAAGGGTCCTGGCCTGAACAGATCTGAAGGCCAATATTCCATCGAGTGTGGCAAAATGGCTCAATAGCGCCACCTATACACTTTCAACGGAGTGCGTATACACTTTAAACGGAGTGCGCCTTGAGCTATGTTTCACGTACATGTACAAGAATCGGTACACACATGTAACACACCAATATCTACGAAAAAGTCTCTTGGTACGAAGTCCGAATCCCAACAGGAAGTCAGTTATTTGGAATTTTCTCTGCAAAATTAGTGTTGTTTTGGCCATTTTCAGGGGTTGTACTTTAACGAACTCCTCCTAGATATTTATTCAGATCAACACCAAACTTGGTCAGTGTAATCTAAAGCCTTTTGCGATCTTAAATTGCGAAGATCTTGAGGTTTCGTTAAAGGGCGTGTCCATGGCGGCCTGACAAATTTCATTGTTTCGCCATGAAATAGGATGTTGTTGTAACGCAGGCATAAAGTGTCCAATCCTCCCCAAACCTCACATGTTCGATAAAAGTCCTGCCCTGAACACATCTGAAGGCCAATATTCCATTATAACGATAGCGCCACCTGCTGGCAACAGGAAGATTGGCACATATATGGAATAAACATTGATATATTCTACTTATATTTATGAGTTTAAACGCATATTTCTCACCGTTCACCTATTAACTAAAGCCACTCGCTGCCGGTGAGCCCGGGTGCGAGGGCCCGTTCATCGCTGCTTGCAGCTTTAATTATTATTATTATTATTATTAGGGCCCGAGCACCGAGGTGCGAGGACCCTCTTGTATCTGCTTTGTTTTTTATTATTAGGGCCCGAGCCAATGGGCGCAGGGCCCTATTGTTCCCCTAAGGATTATTCTTCTTATTATTATTTTTATTTTTTATGAACCTTCCGGGGGTTTTTGGGGGCCTTAACATACTCAAAAACTCTTGAAAATTGGCACACACATTGGAACCTGCGGCCATCAGGACGCCACAGAGGCTGGGACCCGGGCGTGGCACAGGGGCTCTACAGCGCCCCCTGGAACACAGTCAGAAACCTTGAACCATAGCTCACACACACTTGCATGTATTTATATGAAACTCAGTACACTTATAGATCTCATTGAGCTGAACAACTTTTGCACTCTATGTCATAGGCTCCGCCCAACAGGAAGTCAGCTATTCAGGGCTGTTTAAAAAAAGCATGCTCTGGAATTTGAAATACTCCTCTGAGGGCTTTCAACCGTTTGCTTCGAAACTCGGTGAAAATGATCTCAAGACATTGGGGATGAAAAATTGCGAGGGGATTTTTGATATCTCGAAGGGTTTGCCCGTGGCGTGGCGTTGAATTTAGGGCAAAAAATTAGAAACAGGAAATGCCTAATAACATCCACATACATTACCTGAGTTTGATCAAACTTCATCGGTTTGTTCGAAGTATGATACCGATCGTATATATGTGACTATTAAGAGTCAACGTTATAGCGCCACCAACTGGCAGCAGGAAATTGAGTCATTTTCAAAATGCTTTGAATTCAGCATCTTATTTTTACTCGATTTGCTTCAAACTTCATCAGAATAATGCCAAAACATGGCCGATGTAAACCTGTTGTGGGAATATTGATATCTTATATATTGTTGCCATGGCAACGTGTCAAACGTGAATATTCTGTTATGGTGATTTTGAGGCAGATAACAACCTCAGATTTACATGAAACTCAAAACACATATCAGTATTATTGATAGCTAGACAATGGAAAAAGCTTTTACAAGGGCGTGGAAGAGGCACTCTATAGCGCCACCTTTTGTCAAAAGTGGGGGGGTTAGTTTTAGCTACAGACACCAAACTCGGTACGTATATTGTTCTTATCAAGACGGACAACTTTCTAAATCACAGTTATCAGCTACGACCAACAGGAAGTCGGCTATTTTGATTTGAATATGGATTTTTGAAAAAAAATTGAGCTGTGATTTAATCCATACTCCTCAGAGGAAAAGTTCACTATACTCACCAAACTTTATCTACATGTTGCAAAAACATTGAGGAACTTAAATTGCAAACAGATTTTGGTTAGCTTGAACGGTTTTGTCGTGGTGATTTTTTGAAATGACAGTCAAAAAAGGAATCATTAACTGTCTTGTATTTTTAAATTGCAGCTTCCAAACACTTAAAAGCATTTTCTCATACAGAGATCAAATCATTCTGAGGAAATATGCATAGTTTCATGACTTTACGACACTGTATGATTAAAAGAAAATTAAAAAACTGTCAGACATCTCATCTCACTCTGTCCCTCTGTTTGAGGAATGTATGTGTGCTGACTGAGTGTGTGTGTGTGTGTGTGTGTGTGTGTGAGTGAGTGTGAGTGGGGGATGGGCATGAGCTGAGTGGCAGACAGACAGGGAGAGAGAGAGGGACTTAAACATCTCTTTAATCACCAGATTTTTGTTGTTGTTGCTAATTGTGCTGTTTTCATTACAGCTTAAGAAATATCTTAGGCCTTATCCTTTTCTGACAGTTTCAGTGATTAAAAAAAAATTCTAAAAATACTTATTTGTGCTGCAAATAATAATTTTAGTCCCACTTTATATTAGGTGGCCTTAACTACTATGTACTTACATAAAAAAATAAGTACAATGTACTTATTGTGTTCATATTGTATTTTAAAACACTTTTGCTGCTATTGAGGTGGGATAGGGGTAAGGTTAGGGAGAGGGTTGGAGGTATGGGTAAGTTTAAGGGTGGGTTAAGGTGTAAAGTATGGGTCAACAGTGTATTTATAAATGCAATTACAGAAATTAAATACAGATGTAATTACATGTAGTTTTTGTACAATGTAAAAACATGTATGTACACAATAAGTACATTGTACTAAATTATTAATTAAAATGTAAGTACATAGTAGTTAAGGCCACTTAATATAAAGTGGGTCCATAATTTCAAACTCATTTGATACTGACCTCTGACACCCTGTGATTGACATTAATCTGAATTTATATAATCTCATGGATGTAACAGTAAAACTGTTCAGCTCACAGATGACGACCAAGCTGTGATGCAAGCAGAACTATTTCACAAATGCTTATAGGTCAATAAATTTATAACAAAACACTTTTAATTACTTAAGGATTTGGTAACAAATTAAAATAATGTCTCATTTTTTAACATTAGTAAATGCATTGGTAGATACCTACAAAATACCTACCACAAAGTCTCTTGTTAGGAAATCCGAATCCCAACAGGAAGTCGGTTATTTAGAATTTTCTCTGCAAAATTGGCGTTGTTTTTGCCATTTTCAGGGGATGTACTTTAACAAACTCCTCCTGGAGATTTATTCAGATCACCACCAAACTTGGTCAGTTAAATCTAAAGGCCTTTGCGATGTTAAATTGCGAAGATCTTGAGGTTTCGTTAAAGGGCGTGTCCATGGCGACCTGACAGATTTCGATGTTTCGCCATGAAAAAGGAAGTTGCTGTAACTCAGACATACAATGTCCAATCTGCCCCAAACTTCACATGTTAGATAAGACTTCTGCCCTTAAGAGAGCTACATGCCCATATTCAGTTATAGTCATAGCGCCACCTGCTGGCAACAGGAAGTGAAATGTTTTACGCTGCGACAAACTACTCCTAGAAATCTTCTGACATTAATGTATTTTTTGTGGTCAGTCTAATCTTAAGGCCTGAGCAATGTTAAATTGTGGAGATCTTGAGTTTTTGTTAAAGGGCGTGTCCATGGCGCCATGACAAAATTTGACGTCTCGCCACAGCAAGAGAAGTTGTTGTAACTGAGGCATAAAATGTTCAATCTTCCCCAAACTTCACATGTTCGATAAGAGTCCTGCCCTGAACACATCTGAAGGCCAATATTCCATTATAATGATAGCGCCACCTGCTGGCAACAGGAAGATTGGCACATATATGGAATAAACATTGATATATTCTACTTATATTTATGAGTTTAAACGCATATTTCTCACCGTTCACCTATTAACTAAAGCCACTCGCTGCCGGTGAGCCTGGGTGCGAGGGCCCGTTCATCGCTGCTTGCAGCTTTAATTATTATTCTTCTTCTTCTTCTTCTCCCGAATGAATCGCATTTTTGAGGGCTTTAAAATGCTCAAAAAGTCATGAAACTTTGCACACTCGTCAAACCTGGTGAAAATTTTCGTCTGATATAGGATTCAGAAGAGGGTGTGGCAAAATGGCTCGACAGCGCCACCTATACCAAGAAAATCAACAGCCTTCCAGCTATGTTTCACGTACATGCACGAAAATTGGCACACATATGTAACACACCAATACCTACAAAAAAGACTCTTGGAGCGAAATTCTAAACCCAACAGGAAGTCGGTTATTTTTAATATTATGAGCATATTTTGTGTAATTTTGGTCATTTCCATGTGTTGTATTTTAACGAACTCCTCCTAGAGAGTTCTTCAAATCAACACCAAATTTGGTATGCCTAATCTAAAGGCCTTTGCGATGTTAAATTGCGAAGATCCTGACTTTTCGTTGAAGGGCGTGTCCGTGGCGGCCTGGCGAATTTCGATGATTCGCCATGAAAAATGAAGTTGCTATAACTCACACATACAATGACCAATCTGCCCCAAACTTCACATGTTTGATGAGACTCCGAACCTGAACAGATTGACATGCCCATATTCAGTTATAGTCATAGCGCCACCTATTGGCAACAGGAAGTGACATATTTTACGCTGCGACGAACTACTCCTAGAAATTTTATGACATCAATGTCTTTTTTGTGGTCAGTCTAATCTTAAGGCCTGTGCGATGTTCAGTTGTGAAGATCTTGAGTTTTCGTTAAAAGGCTTGTTCATGGCGCCGCGACGAAGTTCGATGTCTCGCCATGCGAATAAAAGATGTTATAACTCAGGCATAAGATGTCCGATCTTCCCCAAACTTCACATGTGTGATAAGAGTCCTGGCCTGAACAGATCTTCAGGCCAATATTCCACCGGGTGTGGCAGAATGGCTCTATAGCGCCACCTATACACTTTCAACGGAGTGCGCCTCGAGCTATGTTTCACGTACATGTACAAAAATTGGTACACACATGTAACACTCCAATACCTACAAAAAAGTCTGTTGGTACGAAATCCGGATCCCAACAGGAAGTCGGTTATTTTGAATTTTCCCTTCAAAATTGCTGTTGTTTTTGCCATTTCAGGGGTTGTACTTTAACGAACTCCTCCTAGAGATTTATTCAGATCAACACCAAACTTGGTCAGTGTAATCTAAAGCCCTTTGCGATAATAAATTGCGAAGGACTTGAGGTTTCGTTAAAGGGCGGGTCCATGGCGGCCTGACAAATTTCGATGTTTCGCCATGAAAAAGGAAGTTGCTGTAACTCAGACATACAATGTCCAATCTGCCCCAAACTTCACATGTTGGATAAGACTCTTGACCTGAACAGATCTACATGCCAATATTCAGTTATAGTCATAGCGCCACCTATTGGCAACAGGAAGTTACATATTTTACACTGCGACAAACTACTCCTAGAAATTTTATGACATCAATGTCTTTTTTGTGGTCAGTCTAATCTAAAGACCTGTGTGATGTTTAGTTGTGAAGATCTTGAGTTTTTGTTAAAAGGTGTGTCCATGGCACCGTGATGAAGTTCGATGTCTCGCCATGTGAATAAAAGATGTTATAACTCAGGCATAAAATGTCCGATCTTCCCCAAACTTCACATGTGTGATAAGAGTCCTGGCCTGAACACATCTGAAGGCCAATATTCCATCGGGTGTGGCAAAATGGCTCGATAGCGCCACCTATACATTTTCAACGGAGTGTGCCTCGAGCTATGTTTCACGTACTTGTACAAAAATTGGTACACACATGTAACACAGCAATATCTACGAAAAAGCCTCTTGGTACGAAATTCGAATCCCAACAGGAAGTCAGTTATTTAGAATTTTCTCTGCAAAATTAGTGTTGATTTGGTCATTTTCAGGAGTTGGACTTTAACGAACTCCTCCTAGAGATTTATTCAGATCAACACCAAACTTGGTCAGTGTAATCTAAAGCCTTTTGCAATCTTAATTTGCAAAGATCTTGAGGTTTCGTTAAAGGGCGTGTCCATGGCGGCCTGACAAATTTCGATGTTTCGCCATGAAATAGGATGTTGTTGTAACTCAGGCATAAAATGTCCAATCCTCCCCAAACCTCACATGTTCGACAAAAGTCCTGCCCTGAACACATCTGAAGGCCAATATTCCACTATAATGATAGCGCCACCTGCTGGCAACAGGAAGATTGGCACATATATGGAATAAACATTGATATATTCTACTTATATTTATGAGTTTAAACGCATATTTCTCACCGTTCACCTATTAACTAAAGCCACTCGCTGCCGGTGAGCCTGGTGCGAGGGCCCGTTCATCGCTGCTTGCAGCTTTAATTAGGGCTCAAGCCCGAAGGGGCGAAGAGCCCTATTGTTCCCCTAAGGATTATTCTTTTTCTTATTATTATTATTATTTTTTTTATTTTTTATTAAACCTTCCGGGGGTTTTTGGGGGCCTTAACATGCTCAAAAACTCTTGAAAATTGGCACACACATTGGAATCTGCGGCCATTAGGACGCCACAGAGACTGGGACCCGGGCGTGGCACAGGGGCTCTACAGCGCCCCCTGGAACACAGTCAGAAATCTTGAACCATAGCTCACACACACTTGCATATATTTATATGAAACTCAGTACACTTGTAGATCTCATTGAGCTTAACAACTTTCGCGCTCTATGTCAAAGGCTCCGCCCAACAGGAAGTCAGCTATTCATGGCTGTTTAAAAAAAGCATGCTCTGGAATTTGATATACTTGTCATAGGTTTTTTACTTGTTTGCCACCAAACTCGGTGAACATGATCTCAAGACATTGGGGATGAAAAATTGCGAGGGGATTTTTGATATCTCGAACGGTTTGCCCGTGGCGAGGCGTTGAAATTAGGGCAAAAAGTGAGAAACAGGAAATGCCTAATAACATCCACATACATTGCCTGAGTTTGATCAAACTTCATCGGTTTTTTCGATGTATGATACCGATCGTATATATGTGACTATTAAGAGTCAACGTTATAGCGCCACCAACTGGCAGCAGGAAGTGAGTCATTTTCAAAATGCTTTGAATTCAGCATCTTATTTTTACTCGATTTGCTTCAAACTTCATCAGAATAATGTCAAAACATGGCCGATGTAAATCTGTTGTGGGGATATTGATATCTTATATATTGTTGCCATGGCAACGTGTCAAACTTGAATATTCTGTTATGGTGATTTTGAGGCAGATAACAACCTCAGATTTACATGAAACTCAAAACACATATCAGTATTCTTGATAGCTAGACAATGGAAAAAGCTTTTAAAAGGGCGTGGAAGAGGCACTCTATAGCACCACCTTTTGTCAAAAGTGGGGGGGTTAGTTTTAGCTACAGACACCAAACTCGGTACAAAAATTGTTCTTATCAAGACGGACAACTTTCTAATTCACAGTCATCAGCTACGATCAACAGGAAGTCAGCTATTTTGATTTGAATGTGGATTTTTTTTTTACATTTAGCTGTGAATTAATGCATACTGCTCAGAGGAGAGTAACACTATACACAACAAACTTTGTCTACATGATGCCAAAACATTTTAAACAACTTAAATTGCCAATGGATTTTGGATAGCTTGAACGGTTTTGTCGTGGTGATTTTTTTAAATGACAGTAAAAATGGAATTATTAATTGTCCTGCATTTTTAGATTCCAAACACTTCAAAACCTTTTTTCATACAGAAAAAAAGTCATTCTGAGTAAATATGGATAGTTTCACGACTTTACAACACTGTATGGATAACAGAAAATTAAAAAACTGTCAGACATCTCATCTCACTCTGTCCCTCTGTTTGAGTATGTGCTTCAGACTTCCATTGTCTGAGAGAAATTGCGCCCCTACAGGTGCAGTTACCGGACTTTTACTTTCACTTTTAAATCGGTTAAAAATACAAATAAATACTTAGATTTAATTCACACTGACAAGCTAAACCAACATATCTGATTATTACCGGTTCAGGACTCATGGATAAATTATTTCTGGCCAGAGATACGTGAGAAATAGGAGAGATGAATCACCGCTGTGATCACGAGCGTCTGGAGTAAAGAGCTCAGAAAAAACGAATTTATTCCTGTTTTAAAGCTTTTAAAAATAAATTATTACAGCGATATCACACAATCAACCAATTAGAACACACCAAGAGCTAAATTCAGATGTTTTTGAACTGTTTGTGTGAAAATGAAATATTTGTGGCTGCCTATATGAAATCACTGCCTCCGATCAGCGCGTACAGTGTCGAGCTCAAAACAAACGAATTTATTCTTGTTTAAGAGCTTTTTTAAATAAAATATTACCACAAATGCACACAATAAACCCATTGTAACACAACAAGAGCTAAATGCAGGTGTTTGTGACCCGTTTAAGTGTGAAAGACTATTTGAAAGCGCGACTGGCAGAATAACATGTATCTCTTGAGCTGCAGGATTCTGGCTTTCGTCGTACGAACGAACACATCACGGACAAGATTATTTCAAAACACATAATAGCTTGGCGAATATAAACGAAAACAGCCACGTGAACATAAACTGTTGAGAAATAAATCTGAAGTGGATCTACTGGATTTTAATATTAAGTGACCGCATATACCAGCTGCTTCTGTCTTCAATTTTAATCTATATAAAAAATTAAATTCATTCATCTTGGCTGCTTTTTTTTAATGTGTGAACGTATTTATTTATTTATTTATTTATTTATTATTTTGCTCTAACAACAATTAATCTATATTTAATTAAATCAATTACATTTTATTTTACATTTGATTTGTCCATTTCTGCATCTAAACGCCTAAAAACCTAAAACATGCTCTATTATACTATTGTTAGCAATTTCTTTATCGTCCAATTTATCTGGTGTACACTTTTATTTTCATAATAAACTTGTTTGTTAGATTATACACAGTTACAGTGGTCTATAATAAATATTAACAGGTTTTATTCAAGCTGTTTAGAATGATTGCAGTAGGCCAATTTTTTTAAATGTAAATAAAATAAAATTAAAAAAATTAAATAAATAAATAAAAAACATTGGAAAACAATAACTGTTGTACATTTTTATACATTTTGTATAATTTCATAGTTTATGCATTATAGTTATAAAAACAAATACATTTAGCCACTCACATAGAAATCTTAAAGGCCTTATCCTTTTCTGACAGTTTTAGGGATTTTTAAAAATCCTAAAAAACCTTATTTGTGCTGCAAATAATAATTTCAAACTCAAAAAGTAAATATTCAGTTCATGCTTTATAAAGCCTTGTCCCAATATTAATAGTCAGTAGTAAGCAGTTTATAAATATAGCTATAAAAAGTTTGTTCTTGGTTTATAAGCACATTTATTAAAAAGGAGAGTAAAGGGTCAGTTATCTTCCTATGAAAAATAAAAAAATAAAAATAAACAAACAACAACACAGATTGATACAGAACTCAGAAATTGTATTGTGGATTTATGATAAAATCAGCCTGTAAATGAATTCATACTCCTCCAAGAAGACACAAGTAGTTCACACCAAACTTTTTTAACATGAAGCTAATATACTGAAGATGTTAAATTGCGAATGGGTTTAGGATACCTTAAATGGTGTGGCCATAGCGATTTATTAAAGTAACAAAAAAAAAAAATACAATCGTTATTTTACTATATCTTTAAAATTTTTCATTCCAACTCTTCATAATTTTTTATATACGTAGAAGTCATCATTTGAAGGAAGCACAGTAAGCTTCATAGCTTTATCATTTTCAAGAGCCAGCATAAAATTAAAACTATCATAACTTATAAATCAAGCTTGCAATTCTTACTACCAATAATGGCCACCAGATGGAGCTATAGGAATACTTTTAAATAATTATTGTAAAACAAGTATGATTTAAATCATTTATAGAAATCTTTCAAAGAAAAATAATATGTATTTTATGTATTTTACTGATAAAATGACCCTCACTTAATTAGAATAACAAGCTGAAGTATTGTGAACTGTATATTAAGAATAATTCTTTATAAGCTTTATGGACAGATACGTTTTGAGTGACTCTTGAAGGTTCAGCACCACATCCTCTTTTACCACTGTTTAAAGAATTTATCTTACAGAACAGGTGCGAATGAATTTTGGATAGCTTGAATGGTTTTGTCGTGGTGATTTTTTGAAATAACAGTAAAAAAGGAACCAGTAAATGTCTTTTATTTTTTTAAAGTGCAGCTTCTAAACACTTCAAAAAAATTTACACATAGAAGACCAGTCATTCTGAGGAAATATGCATAGTTGCATGACTATACAACATTATATGGATGATAGAAAATTAAAAAACTATCATACATCTGATGTCACTCTGTCCCTCAGTCACTGTGGTTAATGTGTGTGTGTGTGTGTGTGTGTGTGTTAAGTGAATTAGGTGTGAAACTATCAGGAAACATTTAGTCTCCAGCACCAACATTTTACAGAACTGCCACTTTCCTGGAGTCTCAGAATTACAATGTGTCAGGTTCTGAGAGATCTAAGATTCCCAAAAAATTTTTTAATTAGAATACCATGAAGTATTGTGAAATACTATATATTAAGACTTTATATATAGGCTTAATGAACAGATTAGAGTGACTCGTGAAGGACCAGCACCACCTCCTCTTGTCCGATGGTTTGAGGAATATATCTTCCAGAATCCGGGATTAAGATTTAGGAGCTCATTTTTATTCCACCTTCTTTCCTGAAAGTCTGTCTTGCAGAATTGACTAAAAATTAATCTTCACATTAATTCCTAATTCTTTTGCAATTCTTTTGTCAGTTCTTCTTGACCTGTTTTTCTCTTCCAGCTTTCCTGGAGTATTGTATAGCACTCATAAATGATTAAATAAAAAGTAATGGTAGTTATTAAGATTGATATGGTTTGGAATTGGTAAAATGTGCTTGGAAAAAAATCACAATAAAACAATGTTTTAATGTTTAAGTTTGGAATATTAACTGACATGAATGAATGATATATAAATATAGTTCATGTTAACACAATGTTTATAAATGGAATCTTATTGTAAAGTGTTACTAAAGTTTTATATATATATATATATATATATTGTTCTGTGAATGTGATTTTAAAGTCTAGATGATTCGAATTAACCCTTTAACTGCCATATTCTTTAAAACCTCACTGCCAGAGGGATATTGTGAATGCATGTGCCCGCTGGGCACAGTTTACCTGATGCCACCGGGGTGGCGATGGCATTGGTGGCTTGAGCCCGCCATCGCTGCTTGCAGCTATATTTATTATTCTTCTTCTTCTTCTCCCGAATGAATCGCATTTTTGAGGGCTTTAACATGCTCAAAAAGTCATGAAACTTTGCACACGCGTCAAACCTGGTGAAAATTTTCATCTGATATAGGATTCAGAAGAGGGTGTGGCAAAATGGCTCGACAGCGCCACCTATACCAAGAAAATCAACAGCCTTCCAGCTATGTTTCACGTACATGCACGAAAATTGGCACACATATGTAACACACCAATACCTACAAAAAAGACTCTTGGAGCGAAATTCTAAACCCAACAGGAAGTCGGTTATTTTTAATATTTTGAGCATATTTTGTGTAATTTTGGTCATTTCCATGTGTTGTATTTTAACGAACTCCTCCTAGAGAGTTCTTCAAATCAACACCAAATTTGGTATGCCTAATCTAAAGGCCTTTGCGATGTTAAATTGCGAAGATCTTGAGTTTTCGTTGAAGGGCGTGTCCGTGGCGGCCTGGCGAATTTCGATGATTCGCCATGAAAAATGAAGTTGCTATAACTCACACATACAATGTCCAATCTGCCCCAAACTTCACATGTTTGATGAGACTCCGAACCTGAACAGATTGACATGCCCATATTCAGTTATAGTCATAGCGCCACCTATTGGCAACAGGAAGTGACATACTTTACGCTGCGACGAACTACTCCTAGAAATTTTATGACATCAATGTCTTTTTTGTGGTCTGTCTAATCTAAAGGCCTGTGCCATGTTCAGTTGTGAAGATCTTGAGTTTTCGTTAAAAGGCTTGTTCATGGCGCCGCGACGAAGTTCGATGTCTCGCCATGGGAATAAAAGATGTTATAAATCAGGCATAAAATGTCCGATCTTCCCCAAACTTCACATGTGTGATAAGAGTCCTGGCCTGAACAGATCTGCAGGCCAATATTCCACCGGGTGTGGCAGAATGGCTCGATAGCGCCACCTATACACTTTCAACGGAGTGCGCCTCGAGCTATGTTTCACGTACATGTACAAAAATTGGTACACACATGTAACACTCCAATACCTACAAAAAAGTCTCCTGGTACGAAATCCGGATCCCAACAGGAAGTCGGTTATTTTGAATTTTCCCTTCAAAATTGGTGTTGTTTTTGCCATTTTCAGGGGTTGTACTTTAACGAACTCCTCCTAGAGATTTATTCAGATCAACACCAAACTTGGTCAGTGTAATCTATAGCCCTTTGCGATAATAAATTGCGAAGGACTTGAGGTTTCGTTAAAGGGCGGGTCCATGGCGGCCTGACGAAGTTCGATGTCTCGCCATGGGAATAAAAGATTTTATAACTCAGGCATAAAATGTCCGATCTTGACCAAACATCACATGTGTGATAAGGGTCCTGGCCTAAACAGATCTGAAGGCCAATATTCCATCAAGTGTGGCAAAATGGCTCGATAGCGCCACCTATACACTTTCAACGGAGTGCGTATACACTTTAAACGGAGTGCGCCTCGAGCTATGTTTCACGTACATGAACAAAAATCGGTACACACATGTAAAACACCAATATCTATGAAAAGGTCTCTTGGTACGAAATCCGAATCCCAACAGGAAGTCAGTTATTTAGAATTTTCTCTGCAAAATTAGTGTTGTTTTGGCCATTTTCAGGGGTTGGACTTTAACGAACTCCTCCTAGAGATTTATTCAGATCAACACCAAACTTGGTCAGTGTAATCTAAAGCCTTTTGCGATCTTAAATTGCGAAGATCTTGAGGTTTCGTTAAAGGGCGTGTCCATGGCGGCCTGACAAATTTCGATGTTTCGCCATGAAATAGGATGTTGTTGTAACTCAGGCATAAAATTTCCAATCCTCCCCAAACCTCACATGTTCGACAGAAGTCCTGCCCTGAACACATCTGAAGGCCAATATTCCACTATAATGATAGCGCCACCTGCTGGCAACAGGAAGATTGGCACATATATGGAATAAACATTGATATATTGTACTTATATTTATGAGTTTAAACGCATATTTCTCACCGTTCACTTATTAACTAAAGCCACTCGCTGCCGGTGAGCCCGGGTGCGAGGGCCCGTTCATCGCTGCTTGCAGCTTTAATTATTATTATTATTATTATTATTCTTCTTCTTCTTCTTCTCCCGAATGAATCGCATTTTTGAGGGCTTTAACATGCTCAAAAAGTCATGAAACTTTGCACACGCGTCAAACCTGGTGAAAATTTTCGTCTGATATAGGATTCAGAAGAGGGTGTGGCAAAATGGCTCGACAGCGCCACCTATACCAAGAAAATCAACAGCCTTCCAGCTATGTTTCACGTACATGCACGAAAATTGGCACACATATGTAACACACCAATACCTACAAAAAAGACTCTTGGAGCGAAATTCTAAACCCAACAGGAAGTCGGTTATTTTTAATATTATGAGCATATTTTGTGTAATTTTGGTCATTTCCATGTGTTGTATTTTAACGAACTCCTCCTAGAGATTTCTTCAAATCAACACCAAATTTGGTATGCCTAATGTAAAGGCCTTTGCGATGTTAAATTGCGAAGATCTTGAGTTTTCGTTGAAGGGCGTGTACGTGGCGGCCTGGCGAATTTCGATGATTCGCCATGAAAAATGAAGTTGCTATAACTCACACATACAATGTCCAATCTGCCCCAAACTTCACATGTTTGATGAGATTCCGAACCTGAACAGATTGACATGCCCATATTCAGTTATAGTCATAGCGCCACCTATTGGCAACAGGAAGTGACATATTTTACGCTGCGACGAACTACTCCTAGAAATTTTATGACATCAGTGTCTTTTTTGTGGTCAGTCTAATCTAAAGGCCTGTGCGATGTTCAGTTGTGAAGATTTTGAGTTTTCGTTAAAAGGCTTGTTCATGGCGCCGCGACGAAGTTCGATGTCTCGCCATGGGAATAAAAGATGTTATAACTCAGGCATAAAATGTCCGATCTTCCCCAAACTTATGTGATAAGAGTCCTGACCTGAACAGATCTGCAGGCCAATATTCCACCGGGTGTGGCAGAATGGCTCTATAGCGCCACCTATACACTTTCAACGGAGTGCGCCTCGAGCTATGTTTCACGTACATGTACAAAAATTGGTACACACATGTAACGCACCAATACCTACAAAAAAGTCTCTTGGTACGAAATCCGGATCCCAACAGGAAGTCGGTTATTTTGAATTTTCCCTTCAAAATTGGTGTTGTTTTTGCCATTTTCATGGGTTGTACTTTAACGAACTCCTCCTAGAGATTTATTCAGATCAACACCAAACTTGGTCAGTGTAATCTAAAGCCCTTTGCGATAATAAATTGCGAAGGACTTGAGGTTTCGTTAAAGGGCGGGTCCATGGCGGCCTGACAAATTTCGATGTTTCGCCATGAAAAAGGAAGTTGCTGTAACTCAGACATACAATGTCCAATCTGCCCCAAACTTCACATGTTGGATAAGACTCTTGACCTGAACAGATCTACATGCCAATATTCAGTTATAGTCATAGCGCCACCTATTGGCAACAGGAAGTTACATATTTTACACTGCGACAAACTACTCCTATAATTTTTTTGAGATTAACATATATTTTGTGGTCAGTCTAATCTAAAGGCCTGTGCAATGTTAACTTTTGAAGATCTTGAGTTTTTGTTAAAGGGCGTTTCCATGGCGCCATGACAAAATTTGATGTCTTGCCACAGCAAGAGAAGTTGTTGTAACTCAAGCATAAAATGTTCAATCTTCCCCAAACTTCACTTGTTTGATAAGAGTCCTGGCCTGAACACATCTGAAGGCCAATATTCCATTATAATGATAGCGCCACCTGCTGGCAACGGTAAGATTGGCACATATATGGGATATACTTTGATATATTCCACTTATATTTAGGACATTAAATGCATATTTCTCAACGTTCACCTTTTTACTAAAGCCACACGATGGCGGTGAGCCCGGGTGCGAGGGCCCGTTCATCGCTGCTTGCAGCTTTAATTATATTTGAAATAGGAAATAAGCTTCAATAGATAAGCACTTGAAACTGGGCAGAGACATTCTGATTATTAATTATATAAAGCAAAAAGGTGTTAATAAATGTTTTATGAAAGTATGAATGCCAGGCCAGTTGCAAATGTTTAATTGTTGATATCCTACAAAGGTTGAAACACTTGAACACTTCACCTCCCCCTTGATCTGACCGAAGGCTACAGACTGATGTATCATGTTTTTGTGAAGCTAACATCTTCCTGTCACAGGGTAATGAGATAGTTAACAGCACTAATAATAACATACTGTATTCATCGCAGAGGCTACTTTCTTCCCCCTTCAAACAGCCTAATGAAGGTCGCTTCACCATAGCAACAAGTGGAAGAAATCACTGAAGACACAAAAGGATCCCAAACATAATTTCCCGAGTCATTCTTCACATTGCTGTCATTTCACAAACCTTTAAAATGAACGTCACTGAGGGTTACCCACAGCCAGAACTTACTTTAAACTCCAACAAACAAGTAATTACAAGCTTTCCAGTAGAAATTTCTCCACATGACATTTGTACCTGCAACATCCCTCCCAAGGAGCTTGTCAAAAAAAAATTAGGGATTCGAATTTCCAGCCAACTTAACAGATTGGGCTCAGTCAGGTTAACATTGTGTCATACTCTGCCACATACACATCCACTATCAGCACCTATGGTGCCCTGCTGTTCAGCACAAAACGCAACATGCTAAACTGCTTCGGAGACAAATTTATGAAAGAAAGAAAGAAAGATAAATATTTATAGAGTTAATAAAGACTTGGAAACAGAATGCCACCCTATAGTGCCGATTAAATACTGACAAAGTGAGTCACAACAAATGATTTACAACTTTGCACCATAGTTTGTGTAAGGTTTGGAGTTCATAATTAAAAAAAAACTATTCTGATAAATTACGTTATTATACTTAAGTGTATCTGTAATAAATCAAGAATTGCTATTAATTACTAAATTCAAAAGTTATTAAAACTATACAAGTAAATTTTATGAGCATTTACATTTCCCTTTTTATTTATTTTTATAATAAAAATTGCATTTTATTTTTGTGAAATGGTTTAAACAAGTATCCATGTTTCATATTAAATAAATTATTGTGTTAATCTATTTACAGTACACAATATTTATTTAACATTCAGCAAACACATATCAGTTAGTCTATATTTTTTCTGCAAATGGTTAGTTTATCTTTGCTAACATGAAGTATAATATGATATAATATAATATAATTAGGGGTGTAACGGTTCACAAAATTCACGGTTTGGTTCAATACGATACACTGATGTCATGGTTCGGTTTGGTTTGGTACGTTTTAGATACAGCAAAATGTAAAAACATCTCAACTTTTCAGAATGCCGCAAGCGCACCGCGGGTCATGTGACAAGAACTAACCAATCAGCTTCATCCTTTCCCGTAACAACGTTGAAAACTCAGCCAAGATGAAGGAACAGCTGATCATAGTTGTATATGGATTGCAATTTTGAAATAAATTTAGTAGCACAGCTACTGCAAGCGATTTTTAGAGCTGCAAATCCATTTATTCTTTGCTGAAATTTCCGCGTCGAATGGAGAGAGCACGTCATTGTTGCTTAGCAAAGACAGACGCTTCATGAGCGCTTCTGCCCGAGCGCTTTGGAAAGGAGGAGAAAGCGGCGCGACTAGCGTTTTCCATGCGTTTTTAGGCGCGACATGTGAACGGCTCCTAAGGCGCTCGCTCACTCAGCACGTGCTGAAGGCTCGTTCCAAAATGTCTAATGCATTTAACAGACCAGAAATAGAAGATCCTCCAATAACCAACAGGTCTGGTGTTTGGGTGCACTTTGGATTCCCTGTAAGCTATAATGGTGTACCGGTGTCTAAATGCTGCAGGGATAGTTTTTTGCGTGTATGTTTCTCCTTTTTTTTCTTCTTTTCCCAGATACTGACACAATAAGGTGATGTCGGCGTAAATGAGATGACATGTTTCAAGTATTCCAGCTGGTGTTTTTTTTATTTTTTTTATTCCCGCTGGTGTACCCTATTGTCATGTAGCAGATGCGACAGACCGTTGTTTTTTTATCCACCACTCTCTTGCCATCACCATTATAGCTTAAAGGGAATCCAAAGTGCACCCAAACACCAGACCTGTTGGTTATTGGAGGATCTTCTATTTCTGGTCTGTTAAACGCATTGGCCATTTTGCAATGAGCCTTCAGCACGTACTGAGTGAGCGAGCGCCTGCTGAGTAGCCTAACATAAACATATAACTATAAGTTGGTGTTTTTTTCTTCTTCGGGAGTGTCAGGGGCGTTGCCTGTTACGTCGTTTGGGTTATTGGGCTACCTTGTTGAACGCATATCATTATATTTCTCTTTTTTTTTTCAAATAGAATTAATTAGTCCAACGAACCGTTCGGTATACATAATGCGTACCGCGTACCGAACCGAAAGCCTCGCACCGAACGGTTTAATACGAATACGCGTATCGTTACACCGCTAAATATAATATAATATAATATAATATAATATAATATAATATAATATAATATAATATAATATAATATAATACATTTATATTTTGTGCGCGGCAGCCGTCTGTGAGGGGCTGTCGCTCTATTTTCAGTTTTGTGGCTGACAGTGTTGTAGTCGAGTCACCAACTGTCGAGTCCAAGTCGAGTCTCGAGTCCCAGTGTTCGAGTCCGAGTCCAAGTCCGAGTCACCAAAGAAGAGTCCGAGTCGAGTCCAAGTCGAGTCACCATTACCAGAGTTCGAGTCCGAGTCGAGTCTCGAGTCCCTTATTGGATTTTTTTTTTGTTTAGTTTTTTGAGGAAACAATAGCAACCAACTGAGTTGGTAAGCATTGAAGTCCATTATATGAAGAAAACATCATTAAATGTTTTCCTTAAAAAAAATAATTTAAGAAAAAACGCCATAGATATCCTGGATGGCATTGGGAGGAGTAAACGATTAGGAAATTTTAAATTTTTGTGTGAACTAATCCTTTAACACTGTATTACAGAAATACACTCGGCGAAAAAAAGAAACGTGCATATTACAATGATTGTGTGTGTGCGTGTGTGTGTGAGAGAGAGAGAAAGAGAGAGCGCGTTTGTGTGTGAGTGATCACTCGCACACAAACGCTCTCTCACGCTCATTGACGAGTGATTTAGCGTGAGTGCGTTTGTATGTGTTAAAGTGAATGTGTGTGTGTGTGTTACACTCATGTTCGTTATTTCCAATGTAGGCGCGCGGTATGCGCGCTCATAATGGAAGCATCCAGGGGCGTCCGCAACGCGCAACGAGTTAAAAACATCTCAACTTTTCAGAATGCCACAAGCGCACCGCGGGTCATGTGACAAGAACTAACCAATCAGCTTCATCCTTTCCCGCAAGTGCCCGAGCGCTTTGGAAAAAAAAGCAAAGTGAGTGACGTCAGTGAGTGTGTTGTCAAGCAAAGAGAGCGAGCGGTAGCAGTGTCTGATCCCGGCCGGTCTTGGGCACGAAACATTTTTTATAATATTTTTTGTCAAAAACAACGTGATGAATGCTCAAATCCGAGTCCGAGTCCAAGTACGAGTCATCAGTCCACGAGTCCAAGTCGAGTCACGAGTCCAGAGAATGGAGTCTCGAGTCGGACTCGAGTCCAAAGAATAGTGACTCGAGTCGGACTCGAGTCCGAGTCCAGGACTCGAGTACTCCATCACTGGTGGCTGATACATAATATCGTACAAGGTTAGTGTTCAGCGAATGTTCTCCAAAATGACGTAACAATGCGGAGAGACACAGAGGAGATGAATTGTTGAATAAAGTTGTTATTTTTGTTTTCTTTGCATACATAAAGTATTCTCGTCGCTTCATAACATTACGGTTGAACTACTGTTAGCAGATGGACTATTCTGACGATGTCTTTCATACTTTTCTTGACCTTGACAGTATAATTTACTGGGACAGTCAAAAGCCTCCCGTTTTTCATCCAAAATATCTTAAATTGTGTTCTGAAGATGAACAAAGCTTTTACGGGTTTGGAACGACATGGGGGTATGCGATTAATGACAAAACTTTCATTTTGGGGTGGAGTATCCCTTTAACTTCACAAGTGCAACACTTGTGCTTTAGAAACCCCATCCATGTGAAGCTGTATATGTGATGCTAATGCTCAAAATGATCAGTTTTCAAATCTTGTAGCAGCTTAAAGATGTTTTGAGGTCATAAAATAATATTGTGCAAAAAACTGTGCGAAAAATAGGCCTTCTTAATTGAAACTTTGTGTGAAAAGTAATAAAAGTTGTTGGGAGTTTTACTGTCTCTAGTGTTAATTTCTAATGGAAACTGCAAGTGATTCTTATGTATAGGTATGGTTTTTGAGTTTTGTAGAAACATAGTTAGAGGCACTGGGTATGAGCCTTTTTTTCATTGAGATTATTATTGGAGAAGTTTAACAATTGCAATTTCCATCCAAATATATTTCACTTTTTTAGAGGGGGTCTCAGAACCTACAGGTTAATGAGCTGGTGCCATAATCATAATCACACATTCTAATCAATGTGAAGAATCTCCAAAAGACAAACACAGACTTTCAACTTACTTTCGCTGTTCATGAAAATGTAGCCTGTCCTGAATCAAGGATTTTTTAGGACTGAAAACAGCTGACTAAGCTGACGAGGCAAGAAAGCATCCCAGATGGAACAATGTCATGCCTATTAACAGGACACTGAAATGATTAATAAATTAATGATTTCAACACAGACATTTTAAAAAATGTCATCTATTGTGTTCCACAGAAGATGCCAAACAGATTTGGAACAACATGCAGGAGAGTAAAATATGACAGAATATTAATTTTTTGGGTGAATTATCCCTTTTAAAGAAGAAGGTCCAATATTTTAGTCAGTTTTATCTTAAAAAAGTGACAGTAAAAGACTTAACAAGGCAAGGAAGATGAATATTTGGACAAACACTCTGAAAAGTGCTTTCACTTGTGCTGTATGTGGTTCTTGTTCAGATCAGTTTTATTAACTTGACTCAGGCTCTCAGTTTAGATGAAATAAATGTGGCTTTGTATAGCTACATCCTAGGGTAATTTTAGCTATACAAGTTTAGTTAGCAATTTCAGCCATAAAAAGTGCTTGCAGGAAGAAAGAAACCTAAAGCAGCAAACTAGCAAAGTTTAGAGTAGCACTGACAAGCTGAAGATATCCCTCTGACAGCCAGTGCACAAACTCTACTGCATGTGGCTGACATTAAGTAGATAAATGACACACTTCAATAATCTCAGGATAACTGAATATTTCCTATATATGACATTATGACTTTCCTAAATCTCTAAAAATGTTACATCACCAGTATTTGCAACATCCAGTGACAAGAGGATGGTTGCTAAACCAATTAATTGCAAACAAATTCAGTAGTCTTCCATACTCGTGGTGCCAGCAGAATGTGTCAGTTTCATGCATGCATTAGAATTTGGTTTAAATTTCCCATTTCTAATGAATGAGTCAGAAGTATCCCCACTGAAGCTAAGCAGGGCTGAGCCTGGTCAGTACCTGGATGGGAGACCACCTGAGAAAACTAGGTTGCTGCTGGAAGAGGTGCTAGTGAGGCCAGCAGGGGGTGCTCACCCTGTGGTCTGTGTGGGTCCTAGCGCCCCAGTGTAGTGATGGGGACACTATACTGTCAACAAGCACCGTCCTTCGGATGAGACGTTAAACCGAGGTCCTGACTCTCTGTGGTCATTAAAAATCCCAGGATGTCTTTCGAAAAGAGTAGAGGTGTGACCTCGGCATCCTGGCTCAATTCGCCCATTGGCCTCTGACCATCATGGCCTCCTAACAATCCCCATATCTGCTGATTGGCTTCATCACTCCGTCTCCTCTCCACCAGTAAGCTGGTGTGTGGTGGGCATTCTGGCGCAATATGGCTGCCGTCGCATCATCCAGGTGGATGCTGCACATTGGTGGTGCATGAGGAGATACCCCCTGACAATGTAAAGCGCTTTGAGTGTCTAGAAAAGCGCTATATAAATGTAACAAATTATTATTATTAATAATTATTATTAATAAGTATGTTTCTAAACCTGTTGCATATACAGGAAGCACCAAAGAAACTAAAAGAGGCCACATTATTTATATCAGTTTCACCTGGAACCCACAGGGACCCCGTCGCCATGGGAACTGTGGGGGTGACTGGGGAAAGATTTCACATCTTCGGCTTATCCAACCTGAAACACAGGCAGTTGTGTTTCATGAGATGCCAGCCTCAGCCCAGTATCACTGAAACGCAAACATATCTTCTCAGAAGAGAGCGTAACATGAATTCCCTTTGTGTGACACCAGCGGCAGTCAACCACGTCAGCTGATCGGCTTTCCCTTCCACACCGTACAACAGAGGAAACCTCACGCATCCCTTTCTTTCTGTTTTATGTTTTATTATATATTATTATTGTTGTTAAGGTTAATAGAATGAGATTTACTCTAAATAGTTCCCCTTTTTATAAGGAAACAAAAAAAAATAAAAAAAAATAATTCAAAGCTGTTATTTGTTGCAGATATCCAGTGGCCTTCACAATAATGGTATTTTATTTGACGGTGATGTTTCAGATATGCTGACCTTTAATGATAATGAAATTTTAACACAAAAGTGTTTTTTTTTTCATAAATGTCAGCTAAAATTATATTAATATTAGCTGTTATAAAGATGTTTACCTGCTATTTGCTGAAATCAAATTAAAATCAGAGGGTGACCATGCTTTTTTGGTGTCACTCTAAAATTCTGAAATAACCAGCTATTATATATCAGATTTTCTCCTGCAGTAATGCAACTCAGATAGTCCACCCGAAAAAAATATCTGCCTGACAAACTTTTCTTTCTTTCTTTCCAAAAAAATATACTTTGAAGCATGTTGGTAACCAAACTGTCCATCCATCCATTTATTGATTTATTCATTCGAGAAAGATGCCAAGATTGGAATTTATGCTTTGGTTAATTTCTTCTGTTTTTAAATGTGCTTGAGAATGAGTAAACTATGGCATGATTTTTTCTGGACAAACTATTCCTTTAACTTTGACAGTCTAATTATACAGAAGAACAGGCGTGTTTGAGTCTTCATCAAAGAGAATGTTTATGAGAATAAATGTGATTGTTCTACAGTGACATATTAACTTGTCAGAGTCTGAAGGGAAAGAAAGCTGAAAATGTCATTTAAATGACAATTGTCATTTGAGTTCAAAAGAAGAGTTTACTCAGAAATGGAAATTCTGTCATTTTTACTCACCCTCACATAACTTTCTTTTGTAAAATACAAAAGATATTCTGAAGAATGTTTTCATTTTCAACTGTATTTTGTCCATGGAAAAACCAAAAACAAACACTGAGACATTTGTTAATGGGTCTGGAACAACATGAGGGTGATTTTTAGATTTTTATTTTTGGGTGAACTCAGTTTGAATTGACAGCACTTGGAGTTGAGGATGACACACTCCATTAGCCATCTTCTATTTCCCTGTGTTCCTGCCCTGGTGTGATTTCTTCTTGTCCTCCGCTGCCATGTAATTTGGCTGAGCTTTGATGGTACAGTTCTCTGACATCTACGATTGATGTGAGGTTAATGGTCTGACACGCCAATGACCTGGTAAGTCACTTTCTCACTTCTTACTTGCTTAAAATATGATTTTCTATCTCATGGTATGCGAAAATAGTTTCCTTTGGCATATTCACATAGAGGGAAATGAAAAGGGAACTTTTCGAATCCCGTCTTCAGGTGGCACCAGTATTTAAAAAAAGTACAAAGCTTTTAAGAAGATTCAGCTGTAATAATTAACTGTTCACTGTAAAATTGATTTTCAGCCACATTATAATAGTCAAATTTAAAGTTTTTCTTTAAAGTACAATTGAAATCATTATGTTTTCATAAGCTTGTTGTGCTTTAAAGAAGTACACTTATTTTCATGAAAATCTATCTTGAAAAAACGTATCTCCCCTCTACTCCCATTCAGCGAAGTAGAAATCAACACATCCTCATTTACGCTCATGCATGAACTGATGAGAACACCATTCCACATCTTTTAAAAAAAAAAGTTGCTATACATCACACCACAGAAACAATGCCACTGCAGATGTACATCTTTGTGACTGGAACATAAAAAAATGCAAATGTCATATGTATAGTGAAACTGTGACAGAGAGGAGAGGAGGAAGCCCTCTTTTATATTTGTGAATTATATGTTTAGCTTCTGTTTTGTCAGAAACTAGTAAATGACCATCCCTGAAGCCCCATAATAGTGTCGTTCCACCAAGGTGGCAGTGCCATTTCATATTCAATCTTGAAGTCTAAAGCCTCATGGGAGTTGAATAAAAAAGCCGAACTATCCAAACTGTTAGGATATTAACTGTTACGCTTTCCTTGGATGATGAGGGAATATATTCACATTAATAAGAAATGGCGTACAGCTTATTCCACCTGATTATTTAGTGTGCATGTTTAGTGTGCCGCAGATGGGAGAGATTAAATTAAGTCATCTCACCTGCGTCGTGTCTGAATCACATCTAGCCATTATAATGCCAGCAGATTTAACACAAACCTCCTCATTTTACACCAGACACATAACACATTTTATTAAAAATGTACCTCATGACAGCCTCCACATACAGTATTCATTAAATGTTTACGCTATTTACAAGGTAAAATAAAGTTCTTACGCTTAGACTAAACTAAATGTTTTAAACTGATCAAAGATTATCACGTCATGTTTTTATGTAGTTCGTAGTTAGCAGCCATATCACCCTGTAGCCTAAGACTGGTTGCCCACTGAAGCTAAGCAGGGTTGAGCCTTGTCAGTACCTGGATGCGAGACCTTCTGGGAAAACTAGGTGGCTGCTGGAAGAGGTGTTAGTGAGGAAAGCAGGGGGATTTGTGTGGGTCCAAGTGCCCCAGCATACTGTAAAAAAAAAAAAAAAAAAAAAAAACCCTCCTTTGGATGAGAAGTTAAACCGAAGTCCCTCTGTGGTCATTAAAAATCCTAGGCCTTTGAAAAAGAGTAGAGGTGTGACCTCGGCACCCTGGCCAAATGTGCCCATTGGCCTCTGACCATCATAGCCTCCTAATAATCCCCATATCTACTGATTGGGTTCATCACTCTGTCTCCTCTCCACCAATAATCTAGACTAAGTGATCACTTACTGCTTTTTATTAAATGAACACATATGTGTAACTGAAGTAGAGCAAAACAAGTACGTAAAGTACATTCTGTCAACATTTTTAGTGCATGCAATTCACAATTTAAACTATGCAACTGGAAGAAATAACTAAACTGGGATAAGTATTTTATTTATTCATTTTAGGGCCGGGACTTTAACGCGTTAATTGAGATTAATTAATTACACAAAAAAATAACACGTTAACTAAGATTAATTAATTACAGGAAAAGAAAATTCCCTCATTTTTTATAACTTATTTTTTCACCGCGGAACGTTTCTCACTGGATGAGTTTCAGCGGACCGATTATACTGGAGCACCAACTAGCGTTCGCAAACTTCGCATATCACCGCAGCACATTGAGCCTCAAGGATCACCTCAACGCAAAACATATAGCAGCTAGCGTGGACTTTACACTTTATGTTGAACTATGTATTATTCTTTATTGAACTCTTTATTGTTTTGGCCAAGGTTATTGAGAGTTGGACGTAGTATGTTATGGCCTCTGTAGCAACAGAGAGATGTTTTCTAATAGTCTTTCCAATGTTCTGAATTTAATTGACAGTATTGTGTTTTCCTTAAAAAACACTTTACAGAAGGTTCCAGCACCTATAAGCTTCCTGAATTTCTGAAATGTACTATTTCTAAATTGTTTCTAAATATGCTATTGCTACACTTCATGGCAAAAATTGCACTGGTCTGCTAGACTTGGTTGAACAAAGATAAACAATATTTTGTTGCTTAAGCTTATGTATTCAGTCATTATTCAATGGTATACTATAAATCCATGTGAAAAAAAATTACTTCTCACTGTTCTCAGGTCAAATATTTATATGCGATTAAAATGCGATTAATTTCGATTAATTAATTACAAAGCCTCTAATTAATTAGATTAATTTTTTTAATCGAGTCCCGGCCCTAATTTATTTTTTTATTTTTTTTTACAAGTTTTTTAAGCTAATAACACAAGTCTGTCAACGGAGTTAAGAGAAGCTCTGTGGCATGAAACTATGTTCCTACTGAAACTAAAAACCCTCTTAGATGGGGAGCTAGTTGCTGAGCCGTCCCCCTGGCAACGAAAGAGATCCACCTGCACACAATCACCGCGGGCTGATCGTTCCCAGCTGAAGACGCTGAAGAGAGGACTACAAAAGCTGTACCCGAGAAGACATGGGTGAGAAAGTTCTCCAGAAGACAGCCAATTAATGTTGTGTCTCTTGTCCCTCCAGAAAGCGATTGACCGACCAGCCCGCCACCTGAGCACCGGACACCGATTTCCCTTGCACTCAGCCGGCCGGCGAACAGGATCACGCAGCACCGAGGACGAGCACCGGACACCATTGGCACCCTCACGGTCACAACCCCAAATAAATACACCCTCCAGGGCTTTAAACTTTCAATGCAGCCTGTCGTGTGATTCTTCAGCCCACGAAACTGATGAAGAATGCGGGCAAACTGCTGAAGAATCATTGGCACCACGACGATACAACGAACTACGGAAGGAAATCCTGGCCCGCGTAGGTCTGTCTCCCATCGCCGCGGCCCAATTGTTCAGAACATGGGAATACAACAGTCGGTTGCCAGCCCGTGCCTGGCTGGCAGGCTGTGCAGTCCATCTGGAACTGCAGCGAGGGGCACCCCAGACCGAGGTTTTTATCAATGGCCGTCCGTTTACAGCTCTGTTGGACTCCGGGAGCGCGGTAAGCCTGGTCCAGTCTTCTATGTTTCCCCCACAGGTGGGAACCAAGGCCCGCCTTTCCATCACATGCATCCATGGTGACACCCAGAGCGTACCTACCCGACTGGTGACCATCTCCGCGAAAACCAGCACCTGCCCCTGGAAGTGGGTGTGGTCAAGGACCTGCCTGCTCCCCGACGGTCCCCTGCCCTCCTAGCATCGGACAGCGCCCGAGATGGTGAGCTCCCCCCCCCCCCCCCCAAAGTTCTAACCTTTTTTATGATGTCTTCCAGCAGGTAAGGGGTGGGGGAAAATTTGTGGAGGAGCAACTCGGGGACGATCGGCTGAAGAACTGCTGGAAGCAAGTAAGGGTGGTTGAGGGAAAAGAGGTCCAACCACCACCGCACCCAACCCCACACTTCGTGGTCCAGAAAGGCCTGCTGTACTGTGTCACGCAGCGGAGAGGGGAGGAGGTGAAACTGCTGGTAGTCCCACATACAAGGACACAGATGGTCATTGAGCTCGCCCATTCCCATCCGATGGGTGGCCACCTGGGGGCGCAGAATACTACCCAACGGATCCAAGACAGATTCCATTGGCCCGGCATGAAGCCGCAGATCAAACGATTTTGTCAGGCTTGTCCGGACTGCCAACGGACGTCGCCACATACCCCTCCCCCAGCTACGCTAATTCCGCTGCCCATCATCGAGGTGCCCTTTGACCACAATTGAGCACGTGAGGGAGATGAGGGAAAGGATCGACCGCGTCATGCCCCTCGTCCGGGAACACCTGGCAGCAGCTCAAGAAGCCCAACGTCGACGATACGACCTGGCGGCCCAACCACGGGAATTCCAGCCAGGTGATTACGTTTTAGTCCTCGTCCCAACGGCAGCATGTAAATTCCTCGCTAAATGGCAAGGCCCGTATATCGAGAAAGTGGAGCCCGTGACTTACAGAGTACGTCAGCCTGGACGAAGGAAGGAAAGTCAACTATACCACATTAATCTCCTGAAGTGCTGGGAGGGGACGAGGACTCTCCCGTGGTTGTTGACATCAGCCCCCAACTGTCGGCCGCCCAGAGGACGGAGCTCCAACATCTGGTCGGTCAATTCTCTGATGTGTTCTCCCCACGTCCTAGGCGTACCCGCCAGCTGCCCTTACTCATCTGTTGGATTGACTACATTTAATTATTTTGTGGGGAAGTCGTGGCCTAATGGTTAGAGGGTTGGACTCCCGATCGAAGGGTAGTGCATGAACAGCTCTCTCTCCACCTTCAATACCACGACTTAGGTGCCCTTGAGCAAGGCACCGAACCCCCAACTGCTCCCCGGGCGCCGCAGCATAAATGGCTGCACACTGCTCTGGGTGTGTGCTCACAGTGTGTGTGTGTGTTCACTGCTCTGTGTGTGTGCATTTCGGATGGGTTAAATGGTTCACCACCATACTTGGCTGAATGTCACTTCACTTCACTCCAATTCTGAGGAATAAAAATTAAATATTTATCTGACTATGAGAATTTAGATATACAGGGACTCTTGGGATAAAAATTTGTTGAGTACAACACGTGTTTACCTCTTTTACTCTGAGGAGGTTGAAGCTGTCAGCAAGGGCTGCTGGGTGGGAGCAGTCCCAACCCTATTGTGATCCAGCCCCTCATGCTGGGGGTGTCACTTATCATATTCCACAGAGTCTAGAGTCAGAGTGGCACTCCCAGGTCGAAGGCTTCTAGCGGAAGGTGGTTCTGCAGACCGTCATTCTCACTGGATAGTCCAAGCTTAGGCTAGCTCCCTCTGGGGAAGAGTGGTGAACACTGCATTAAATGGTGCCCATCTCTCCTCAGTGCCCTCAGGAGATCAGTTCCCTGGAGGTAACATGGCAGTGTGGGAGCCCCTGTTAAGTGTGCTTAATTGGGTCCTGCCCCGAGCAGGCACTGGTCTAGTCTTCCTAGCAGACGAAGTGGGTCTGAGGACTGTCGTTTTTAATAGGAGACTTCAGCTATGAGAGTTCTGTGTATGCTGTGGCTCAGGGTCTCGTAGGGCAGGCCCCTCTGGGGAAGAGCGGTGTACACCGCATTACATGGAGGCCATCTCTCCACAGTGCTCTCAGTAGATCGATCTGCCAACCCTGCCATTGGTCCAGGGCACAGCGGTCTCCGACGAGCACTTCTCTTAGTTACCGCCCAGAAACTAAGAGGCTAAGTAAAGGCTTGCGACCTCCATTGAGGTTACCAGAGTGGCTAGTTCGGCCTTCTCCTGCCAGTGCGTCGCTTCAGGGCCCCGAGCTAACTCCTCTGATGACACCAGAGATCAGTCTTGAGAGGCTGATTCCCTTAGTAGATTATTTGGCAGCATGAAAACTACTGCCAAACATGTCTCAGTGGGTCCTGCACATTGTAGTAAGAGGCCACAGAAGTTCGATTCTCTGCCGCTTAAATTCAACAGGGCCTTTACCACCCTGGTGGGCCCCGAGCAGGTTGACCCACTTCACCCTGAAGATCTACATGGTGGCCATTGCAGCCTACTGCACCCTTCTCGTGGCTAGTCAGTGGGCAGACACCCTCTGGTTACATGTTTCCTCCATGGTGCACTGAGGCTGAGGCCTCTGGCCAGAAGAAGCTTATGCTAAGCAGTGGATCAGGATGCTATCCTAAAGACTCAAGTCTACTGATCTCCACTCTCTTGGAGCTCAAGATTCACTCCGTGTGAAGTTGGCCATTGGGATATTCCTGATTACTTGTCTGGCTCCTGGCTCTTTCTCTTGCTTTAGCTGTGCACTTCCACACTAGGCAGAGATTTAAAAGTCTGGGCATATTCGTTTCCAAAGCATCCTCCAACGCAGCTATATTTCCTGAAGAGGAATGTTTCAGGTTACGCATGTAACCATGGTTCCTCAAGGGAATGAGATGCTGTGTCTTGGGGCCATACTTCCAACATCCCTGCAGGCACTTGCTTCATTCTTAGAAGCTGACGCCTGTTTCACCGCATTTAACCTTCCTGGTCACTACGTCACCCCACCCGTGACGTCTTGCCCATCAATTAGACTGATTACACACGTGGTTCAGATCCGGTCATGCTGTCGTTAATTTAGGTATTGAGTAAGATAAGGAATTTAGAATATGGTCATGTACAGTAAATGCTTTATAAGTATTAATAAACAGCCACTGTGTAAATTATAGGCATGCTAATAAGCAACTAGTTAATAGTGAGAACTGGTCCTTATAATGAAGTGTTACCAGCTGTTTTATTGATGTCTTTCTGTAGTTGTAACAATGATTGAGCGATTACATGAGACATAATACATTTCAGTAAATTTGACTGTTTCTTTCAAAAAACCTTCTGATGTTCATTCAAATTTCTTTCATGCTATAACTAGCAATAAAGAGGAAGAGATGATCAGTTCAATGTGCTTCATGTTGCTGCTTCATGTTGAGGCAACTTCAGCAGTCATGCCACATTAAAGAGCAAAATGTATTGTTTGAATTTGATAATAAAATAGACTGAATCTGAGTCATATAAAAAGTAATTCAATACAAGGCTTATTTCAATTATTGCATGAGATGTGCACTACAAATGATTTAACGTTTTGTTAGCGCATCAACAGAAAACACAAAGATTGATCTTGGAATTTAAAAATCAATATTGGTTCATAATCATCAAAATTAATATTCAACTAAAATTGATCAACCAATTTTGTCCACACAGGCCTCATTTTTTTTTTTTTTTTGGACTTTGACCGTCCCAGTCCCTATCCATTTTCATTTTGTATGTAGTATTTTGGTTTCCTTTTTTTTTTTTTTTTGCAAGAACTTTACACTGCAACCAGTTTAAGACAGAAAATAATGAAGAATGAAGTATGCCGTGCTTGGTATTTCCCAATTTAACCTTTGGATCGTAAACTTTGATTTGACATTTATTGCTTTCTTCTTTCTAAATTCCCTTGCTCCTTGTATTTTTATAGATGTCTCTTAAATTGTATGTTTCCTGTAAATTTCAGGTTTAACTTCTGATTAATGTACACAGTTTCTAATGACATATCCTTATTACCTTTGTTTAGTAATTGAAAACAGTTCTCTAGCTTGCTGAATAAGTGGCTCCACTGGGATCCTGTCACATGCTGGATTTAACTGCCTTTTAATTTCCGGCTGTCCTAGATCACCCTATATGTCTGTATTAATTACTCAGAGTGATAAAGAGCATATTTTAATGAAACTGACAGCACTGGGACTGTGTGGTGGAAGTGCACCTGGTCAGTGCCCAGTCCAGCACTCAGTGTATGCCGTTGAGATTTCCAGAAATTAATCTTGAAACGAGCGCAGGTGTAATATACTGCCACTTACCTTTTAATCATAAATGTGTGAACATTTATACCAGTTAATTATGTAAGATAAATGCACAAGATCCACATGATGCATGTCATTATCTACACTGTAGCCTGATATAATCCACTTTTAATGTTGTCTACTGTTTATAAGGTATAATTTATAGCTTTATTTGCTGTTACTTCTTTGTATATCCTTCATTGAAAAATAGTTTAATTGGTTAAAAACAGGTTTGGTTGTTCAGATCCTATCCTATCCTTTCCTATCCTATCCTATCCTATCCTATCCTATCCTATCCTATCCTATCCCATCTTCTTTCATCGATTACTCAACCTCATGTTATTCCAAACCCATAAGATTGATCAATGTTAATATGTGAATTTAAATTAAATCTATTCATTATATAAAGCACCTGGCCCTTTTTAGAAGATTTTAATTAAAACGCTTTATTCACATGGATTACTCGAAATAAAGGGACAATACTTGAAATAAAGGGACAAAAATCTCTCCGGTTTCTTTAAAAATGATCCTCATTTATGTTCCAAATATGAACTAAAACCTTATGGGTTTGAGACACAAGTTTGAGAAAATGATTACAGAATTAAAATTTTTGGGTAAACTATCCCTATTGATTTCAGTCTTTCAGAGTTGACTTTTATTAATGGTGAAAATATTGACATAGTCTCTTGCTTTAATTACATTTGTCTTATGATAGATTCTTTTTTTTAAGAAACATAATTCCTTGAGCTTTAATATATATATATATATATATATATATATATATATATATCTATATATATATATATATATAGATATATAGATATATATATATATACTTAAATAGGCTGGACCCTCCTGTATTTCAGAATTTTGGTAATTTTCATTCTAAATAAATCCACTAAATAAATCCACTAGATTACCCTCCATAAGAGATTGTGTTGTACATTGCATTAAATGTAAAAATTTACATTTAATATTGTACATGGTTCCTTCCAAGTAAATAAATAATAAAATAATAATAATTCTATGAACTACTTGATTAAAAGTTTTCCATTTGTTATTTCCATTTGAAGTCGCACTGACTTATGAGCAATATACTCAAAAATGTTCCTCACTGTGACGATGAGGCCTTTTTCCTGGAAGTATTTGACCAGAGGGATGGTGTTCTGTTTGAAATTAGTCAAGCGACGGTCGATAGCTTTAGGGTTGTCATCTGGGCGACCCTGCTGCTCCGCACGCTTTTCCAGGCGCTCCTTCAGACGCTGGTTAGAGCAGGCCAGAAACACCACCAGGTCTGGAGTACAGATCTACAGAGAGAAAAGGAGTGAGGTGAGTGTCTGTTAACTAGTAGTCAATTCAAGCTGATATTGATGGGTATAGTCACCCTCTGGCAGTCAAGATCAAAGTGATTTGTGGTCTCAGTGATCTGAGAAGATGTAGCTATTGAGAACCACTCTGAGGTTATATGTCTAACACATCTTCGAGTAAGTTTGCCAGTCTAAGATGAGTTTTGGACATACTGTAATGAATGAGATCGGATGTGGACCAAAGGCAAACAAGCATACATCAGTTGTCTTATTTGTAACGTGTAATAACATAGCTAGCTGCTTTGGCACTCAAAATACACATATTGGCCATTTCAACAATGCTTGCCTGTCGCAACCTCTTTATCAAGCACAACATGTCAAAGGTCTTAATTGTATCTGCTCGAATAGCATGTCAGCTGTGTTGTTAATTCTTTGCTTGTTGTTTAACTAACTGAAAAGTGGGAACATTAAAATACAATACACTGATTTTGTCTTTTGTCTATCTGTCACACTGGCAGCAGGCCTGAAGTGACATAATGTGCATTAAGTGCTAACAAAATAATGACCTCAAAGGACAGATATTTGATCTGAAATGCACTGTCATCCTCTTAACAAGTTGTCTGCTGGAAAGCTTTTTGGGAATGTGCACTTAGATGGAGAAAAAAAAATAAAAGACTACAAATGTCAGTTCATAAAAGCCTGAAAGCCTGTCACAAAACAGAAAAGCAGGCCGATTATTTCAACAGAAGCATTGTAGGTGAATTGTCAGTGGAAGCTAAAACACTGAAATTAGAATAGAATCCTGCCATTCCATCAAAACTTCTCTGTAAAACTGTATCTGGATATAGAAAGAAAAATCATTAGAAAAGTCAAAGATAACTAAGGTGGGAAAACTGCCCAATAGTTTTTGAAATCAACAAAAGGTATGAAAACTTTCCTCTATCCTTTCCTCTACTTATCTATCTATCTATCTATCTATCTATCTATCTATCTATCTATCTATCTATCTATCTGTATATATGTATTACACAAGTGACACAGAAGAATAATGGCTGATGAAAATTCAACTTTGACATCACAAAAATAAATTAACACTATTTACTGGTGCAACTGTATTTTTTCGTCCAATATCTAAAAAAAAAAATATATTATATATATATTATATATATTATATACAAATCAATCTCTAAAGAGTTTTGTATTTATCAAACAGAATACATTTTAATTTATACAAAAAGCTATGTTATCACAGCTAAAATGCTATGCTATATCATATGTTAATATTCAGGTAAACTGTGTTTGCTTTCATGGAACCTCGTAGCAGAACATCTAGGTTGTTCTTTTCCATACAACAAAAGCTAATAACGATCCTGCCACGATTCTTATTATGGCTTTTAAAATTAATGAGAATTATTTAACACTCTGCACTATTTTTAGGTCATTTTTCAAAAAGCACATTTGTGACACTGACCATGTGAACTCTTTGTACAAAACATATTTATACAAATTTTATACAAAAGATCAGATGTTCTGGTTTCCATAGAAGCACACGTTTCATCCTGAAGAAATGCATAAAGCTAAAGGGCAAGCTTAATAGAAAGATGCTGGATAAATTCCTGTGGGACGGCGTGCATTGAGGATAAATGTGCCTCAGAGGATTGTCAGAAAATGTCTGGAGTCTTGTTTTAAAGGGTTTTACACCTAAAAGAACTGCCAGAGCCCTGCCATTTATACCTCCCCATGTGTAATACACATGACAGATTGCCAATCTACCTAAACGTGATGGTAACCCTCTGAGAAATGCTCCTGTCCCAATCTTCTCACTGGTCTCTCTGTGGAATTTGCCTTATGATAATCTTCAAAATCTATTAATAGTGTTCTGTTTTTATCTTTTAGTTTCCACTTGTTACCTCAATCATTCCAGTCAGTGAATTCCCTTCCTTTTTTAGTTTTGTGTTAAATACACCTATTGAAAGGAACAGTTACCTAAAAAAAGGCAGGGCTGGGGAGTTCAGCATGACCAAACTTATTTTGGGCTGAACTGTATTGTTAAATAAAAAATAAAACAATTTAATCGCGACTTTTTATCTTGCAATTCTGACTTTTTTTCATAATTGCAATTGTGAGTTATAAAGTCATAATTGCATTATATAAACCAACAATTGCGAGTATTAAGTCAAAATTCAAGTTATAAAATCAGAATTGCAAGACATAAACTCAAAATTTTTGTGAAAAAAAGTCTTTATAACATGCAATTTTGACTTTATAAAAAAAAAAGATAAAAAGTCACAATTACCTTGTTTCATTTTTTATTCAGTATACGAAACAGGCTTACATAGTGCTGCATGCTAACTACACAAAGAAAATGGCTTGATGACACAATATTTTATTAATTTAACAGTAAAGGCCACTAAAACATATATGTTAAGGGAAAAACAGTATGTGTAAAGAGTGGTATGTTAATTCACTCAGATGCCCTACTTCTTCAGGCGTGAATCTGAAGTGTGCATCCAACAGATACTTTACTAGCGCATGTGGGGATTTGTGAATAGCAGTGTGTGATGCAACTGATGCTGATAGGTCATGTGATGATGACAACATGGCAAATGTAGTACGCCTGGATTTGTACTATTGAAAAAAAAGATCCATATATATTAAATATCTCTGTCCATTAATCTTTCTTATTAACACATTCTGGCTGAAAATTCATAACAATTCCTAATAAAGTTAGACTGAGCTTTACCAAATCCAGTTCGATCACCTCTGTCAGCCAGTTCTATCAAATCAGTCACTGGGATGGAACCCTTCTAAAAGGTACAAAGATATGCCATTAAGGTAACAATATGTATACTTTAGGTACTAAAATGTATCTTTAAGATTCCAAAATGCACCCTTTAGGGGTAAAAACAATACAAAGGTGTACCTTTTGAAAAGGTGCCCCCAGTCACAGATTTTTTTTTTTAAATTAGTGTATGATGGAGTAAATAAAATTTCAAAATAAATATGCATGGTATGTTGAACAGTACTTTTTACTTTTTTATAAAATGTATAAAATAAATAAACAAAACAAGTACTTTTACTGGAGTAATACGTTATTAGGATTTCTGTACTTTTACTCAAGTACTTGAATCATGTATTTTGTCCACCACTTATGGTGAGTCAATAACGATAATGGATGTATGAATTTCGCTGAGTCAGCTCATGCCACCTTCTCCGGGACTGACATACTGGAATAATATTTAGCTGACATTTGAACAGGCTGGGGAGACAGTGTCTCTCGGCTTTGCTCAGAGCGGAGGTATTTGGTAATCCTGAAATGATCGCTGTCTTCTGATCACCTCTCGTTCTGTGCTCCTCTCATAATTGGGTTTTAAATCCCTTCATTGCTGCTGCTTATCTCTATTCTGTGAGAGTCAAAGTTAATTCAGTTACTGAGGTTAGTTGTGGTGACACTATTATTGTTTGCCTGGTCACCGAACACACTGTCACACAACATGCAGTTTAGGGTCTGTTCAACCATTTCTCCATCCCACAAAAAGACAGATAATAAGAAAGACATTGCTATTCATATCATCTAGTGCACTGGCAAGCGTGTTGTCGTCTTCACTGATCAGGTTTCATTGTATCCACTCCTTTCATTACATCTAAGCTGATCTCCTACTCTCCATATTTGTTCTATAAGTATTCTTTAAAGATTTCAGCCATATCAGAATCTTTTTTTCTTTCACTTTTTTAATTTTTCTTTTTAATATGTTCAGTGGAGGGCTTCTTGGGAATAACAAGATTTGGATGGTTTCTTAAGGGAATAGTTCATCCAAAAAAGAAATATGTCACACAAAAAAAAGATACCTTGATATTTCGAAATGTCCCTGCAATGAAAGTCCAGTGTTGTAAGGATTGGTTTTCAAAAAGATCTTTGTTTGTGTTCCACTGAAGAAAATCATTCAGGTTTGGAACAACATAAATGCGTACACAATGATAGAATTTACCTATTCCATTTAACCATCAAATACAAGTTAATCATTATCATACATCTTTATTATTTTTTCAACAATCCTCGCTTTTACAGTCAAACCCCATCACAGTTACTGTGTGCATTTTGTTTTAACTAAATTCTAAATAAATACATTATTTTGATGGTGGTACCAAGTTCCACAGTGGCCAGAGTTGCCATATGGAAACATTCATATTTTCTCAATTTACTGTGTTCCTACACAGTTATGTGAGTACTTTTTCTTTGTTTTTAGTACTGATGTATTGGTTTTGTTTGTTGTTTTTGCTTTACATTCTTAATAAACTACTGCTATAGATCCTCTTCAACAACACTCTTCGTCTCCAGCTAAATTTTATAATCTAATAGCATGATTTGAGGGCAAAGTAACAGCAGAATTCCAGCACATTATTGGTTTCTTTAAGGACTGACATTCTAATTTTTGTAATGCAATTTGTTTTGTTTTAGGTCTCAAATAGCATGAAAGTAAAAAATTGACACTGCCGTTTGATAAAACTATACCATAGAGCATAGAGATACCATAGAGTTCCTCAAATCTGGACCTCGAGATCCACTTTCCTGCAGAGTTTAGATCTAACCCTAATCAAACACACCTTAGCATGCTAATCAATGCCAATCAATGGCTGCATCCGAAAACTGAAAAATGCTGCCTTTGGAGGACGCATTCCAAGGTAGGAAGACATCAAGGCACGTCCGAAATCAATGTCAGCTTCATTTCCTGTCTCCTGAGATGCCTTCATCTGGTCGGTTTTTGAAGGCAGCATAAATGTATCCTTCGCTGCCTTTGATATCCCACAATCCTGTGCGTTCCATTCTGTGACCGTTAAGCCAAAAAATAAAGATGGCGTCTGAAAGTTGCTGTCGGTTGTCAGTTTGTGTGTAAATGTATGTTTCTGAACAACGTTTTCCACTTTTTATGTCATTTCTAGCGAGAAGTAATGAAATATCCACTTAGTTATCACCAAAGCTCTCTATATTTTGCTGTAGATCATTAAACCATTACTCCGCCTGTTAAGACAGCAAGGCAGCAAGTCACCTGCCTAAGTTTTCGGATGCAGCCAATGTCTTTGGGATCATTAGAAAATCACAGGCAGGTGACTTTGATCAGGGTTGGAGCTAAACTCTGCCGTGCATTGGACCTCCAGGGCAAGATTTGAGGAAGAGGGCCATAGAGGATTACAGAAATTTTGACCCGATTTGACTATTAAAAATAATGTACAATAGTGTAACATACTGTATGTGTGAAGCAGACTCTTTCATATTAAATTGGCTTTAAATAAAAAGTTAATTAAAGTACAAGAAGTACATGATTAGCCTATTTAATTAAACATGGTGGTGAGAAAAGCTGAAAGGCTGTGGTGCTGGTCGACTGCTGTTTGCTCCCTAGAAGATCTGCAAGTTGCAGGCTGGGATTTTTTTTTTCTGGCATGCCTTTACTCATAAATCCTCTCAGTGACTGTGCTGGCACCTCCAGAAAAGGCGGAGGTAGGGAGAATAAGGATGCACATAAGGGAATCAGTGCCTGAATCTGGGTCCCCATTAAACCGTGACAGCCAGCAGGCAGAAAGTAAACGAATTAATGCAACAGTAAAACCAGCCCTCACTGAACGTTTACTTTTGTAATATACAGGATCTTAATATAAAATGGGCAAGTACAGAAATGAACTTTTCCATTAAGGGGAGATATTTGCCCTACTTAAATTGATTTCCAGGAGTAGTTTTATTCTAACCCTATTAAATGCATGCAATTATTGAACTGAATCAATAAATGCAATTACTACAGCACTTTTACCAGTCAAATTAAATACAAAATCTATCTTTGCACTGCAGAAGAGACACAGAAGATGCATTTGAAGTGGCATTTTGTCTGTACTTAATAAGACTGTTTAATGAGGTTCAGAGGTGGAGTTAATGCATTTACATTAATAAAACAAAAAAATAATAATACAGTAACAGAACATTAGTGTGTTGCCTATGTTTAATGTCTAAATCTAAGTTATATTAACTTCTTGTTTACTGTCTACTATATCATGTTATGAATTTTATGGAGAAAAAAAAAGGATTTCATACAGGGGCATTTTGTGCACCCATACCTTGGATTTTTGAGGGCATCTTTATCCGGTTTGGTGAAATTTCTTCTCTGAAAAGGATGAGAAATTAGCTCAATCACCAACACCCATGGTGGCTATAGAGCCTGGAATTTTATAATTGTATTACTTAAATTTGTGCAATTCTAGCTGAAGGACCCATTTCTACCTGATCTGACTGGACTGAAACAAATCCTATTAAAATTAAAATCAACAGTGTAACCAGCATAATCAGGTTGATTCAGTAATATTAAATATTTTTGACTAGGCATGTCTACTTCTTTGCAACTGTATCATCCATATGCGTAATTACCCACTCGACTGTTGGAATCAAGTCCATTAGCTACGCCAATTCTGATATGTTATATTGCGTCTTCAGTGCTGCTTTGCTTTTGAACACACACACATACATACATACATACATAGATAGATAGAGGCTGGTGATTGTGATGTGTCAGTGTGAAAATGATGCAGTCGAGTTTGATTAGGACACGGTGTAACATTTTGTCCACCAGTGTGACTGGTACATAATCAAAATTACCCAACACTGAACAAAAATACTTGCATGCCATTACATGCCATACCTGTAAAAGAAAGTCAAGCAGATAATGTGACATCGTGAGTTCACTTCTGAGAAAAGCAGACAGTGTTGCAAATCTATTTTCTGGCATCAACAAGTGCGTTCCTCACAGCTCTATGCCTATGTTAAAGCACCTCTAAGATAACTGGTGAGAAATGAGGAAGGCTGGAAACAAGTGTGAGGGATGGAAAGAGACAGAGAGCGATACAGAAGCATACCTGATTATTGGTATCCATTGTACTGCTTATGTAGACAGACTGAACTGGGTGATCACATCATTCACAGCCTGTGAACCACACTATGTGACATTTGCAGCTGGTGACTTCTACCAATTTCAGATCCAGACTGGCAATATTGTGTTTATGTAAAACGTAAAGTTTAATTCGAGACCAACATCAAGTGCGATGAAGGGTAAGGGGCAGCCAAGCTTTGAGTTATCCATAATAGCTAACATACTAATTCCTAACCTGCTGTCTTACAGGAAATAGAAAAAAGTGTGAGAATACTGTAAGCTAATTAGCCATGATGAAACTTGAAGGAAAGGCTGTCATTTAGAAATGAATGTGCATTGACACCTGCAATTGAGAAATGTCACATGATTTCCTCTTATTGTGAGGCTGACATTAGCTCCTTTTAGACAGATTTATGGACATTAATATACACCTGCCATTGCATAAGTCTCATGTGAGTCAAATGGTTCCTGTCAAAAACACAGGGAATAAAGAGTTTCAAGTATAGGTTTGAATTCTGGTGTGTATTACACAGACAAGTCACTCATTCAGATGTGAATCAACAGGGTGCAAGATATCAGTTCACAACCCATTCTTCTTATCACAGGTTGCCAGAACTGTCTCAATGTTTTGTCAGAGATAGATTTGTCTGATCATTCCCCATTAAAGCAACCACTTGTGAAAAGAAGTGTGCTTAATTGTATTGAATGTACACTTGCAGGGTACTTCAAATCTTAAAAGCATATTTCCTAAAAAGCAACTGTACAAATAGGTTTTCTGTAGGAATGTTTTTTCAAGTGTCTTAGATATGTTGCCACAGTTCTTACTGACACACTATAGCAAAATATATAAATAACTGGCTTAAAACCATTATTTTGTTGGTGATAATATAAAATAACCATAATCAACCATATCTCAAAGACAACAGTAGTAATTATATATAAAAAGATATACTTAAGTAATCTTTCAAAAATAAATAATTTGAAAATAATTCTGAAAAAGGAAAATCTCTGCATGTAATAACACTTGATGGTTGCTTTGTTAATTCCTCGTCATCAGTTATAAACCTAGGTGTGCTTTTTGATAGCAATCTTTCCTTTGAAAGCCATGTTTCTAGCATTTGTAAAACCACATTTTTCCATCTTAAATATATATCTAAACTACAATCTGTACTCTCGAAGTTAAATGCAGAAACGTTAATGTATGCGTTCATGACCTCAAGGTTAGATTATTGTAATGCTTTATTGGGTGGTTGCTCTGCGCATCTCCAGCTGGTCCAAAATTCAGCAGCTAGAGCTCAGGAAGTATGACCATATTAGCCTGGTTCTGTCAACTCTGCACTGGCTCCCTATTGAACATTGAATACATTTTAAAATGTTGCTAATTATTTATAAAGCCCTGAATAGGTTAGCTCCTCAATACTTGAGTGAGCTCATAACACATTAAAGTCCTTCATGTTCGTTGCGATCTCAAAACTCTGGTAATTAGATAATACCTAGAATATCAAAATCAACAGTGCCTGGCAGATTCTTTTCCTATTTAGCAACCAAACGCTGGAAAAATCTACCTTGTGTTGTTCGGTAGGCAGCCACACTGTCAGTTTAAATCGAGATTAAAAACCTAGTCTCTTTTACTTGGCATACACTTAATACATCATTGCATTTCTATAATTTAAATCTGTGAAATTATTCTTAGGCTGCATTAATTAGGTCAACTGGAACCAGGAACACTTCCCATAAAAACACCCAATGTACTCGCTAAGATGAATGGCATCAACACTAATATTATTATTATTTGTATCCAGATAGGGCTGTAGCTATCGAATATTTTAGTAATAGAGTATTCTACCAAAAATTCCATCGATTAATCGAGTAATCGGATAAAATGTGTTTTTTCTTAATTAAAGTGCAATATTAATTATGCAAGAGAAAATAAGACTCCTGGGTCTCTTAAAATGAACAACTAAGTTTCCTTTTTTAGAAAATGTTTTATTTTTATTTTTTAAATGCATTGAATGCAGTGCATACATCAAAAATAAACATTTAATTAATACCCATTGTTTCTCTGTCTGTACTTGTACTGTTAATAATGACAATAAAGTTGACACATGAATTAAGCTCATTTAAGTGCCATTCAGTTGGGGTTGTGAATAAAGCATTTTCTGAGATGTACATTAAACATAAATTGATCTTTTAATTATTGAAAATTTACTTAACTTTTTGGTAAACAAAGGGGATTTACTATAAAAAAAATAGAACATGGAAGACATGTTGTTTGATTAAACCTTAAAAAAAAAGTTAGATTTTTTTTTTTTTTTAGTAGTAGTAGGCTATTAACATTCTGCTGAACTATAATATTTAACCGGACTTTTATTTTGACGGGTTTACGTACCTTTACAGTTCTGTGTATGTGATGTGACGCTAGTTTTACTCAAATCAAATGGTCAAATGCTCCTAAAGTGACTGTCAGAGCAGTTCCGGAGATGTTGTTCATGTGTTCACATCCTTACTTAGTGAGAGGACAGAAGCGGAAATCACCGCGAGCGTCATGCGCGCTTCAGTGTGTGTTAATAAAGGAAGTTGCACTTCTGCTCCATTCATTAACAGAGACACACAGAACATGCAGGATTCATATTTAAACAGACTGTTCCGGCTTAATATTTACAGATATTAGTCCATATCGTGATTTCATGTAAGTGCAATTACCTATTTTTAATTAATTCATTCGAAATTTGGCAAATTTCGTGCCATTCCACGTTAAAATGTAAATTCCGTTTTTATGACTGGATTCGGCGATTCCCTCTGCGTTTCCTGCATCGCGGAAATCATAAGGCCCTAGTTGTGGTATGCCAGCTCTATCTTGCAATGGACACACGCCACAACGTTCTCTTTACGTTTGCCCGCGCCCTCAAATCAAAACATTCCATACAAAACACTGCTGACTCCTTGCAGTATGCGATTTCGGACTCAGCACTTGTGTCTCCTTCCGCTTTGTGGGTGATGTAAACGAGTTGTGTCACATTTAAAAAAAATAATTGCAAAAGAACCTGACGTGAGATCTAAAATAAATTAAAAGAGGCTTCGAGGCAGAGGAATTTGCCTCGATAATTTTTTTCAATCGAGTTACTCGAGGAATCGTTTCTGCCCTATATCCAAACCAGATTGTGGATTAGCACCTAGAGACGACCTCTACAGCCCTAAAGGTCAACTAGATGCGCCCTAGGGACAGATCCCCTGCAGAGACCTTTTCACCTCGAAGACCATCGGCACAAGACCATGGGAACCAGACAAGTCCTCTATACCTGTGTTGCAGTCTGGAATTAAACCACACCATGCTGGTTTCATCAGGCCAGAGGTGAACTGAACCCACAACTGTAATTCATGTAGTTTATTTAGTTGTGGTGTTACTGTACTTCTCTAGATATGTGCATCTTGCAGACCATAAAGTTACCAAAAATAAATAAATAAAAACATACTTGCAGGAGAGACTAGGAACCAGGATATCACTGGACTTGAGGTCATTGGACTTGAAGCACTGTGGTCATAGTTTTGACTCTGCCTAGTGAAGTAATGACTAGCAGCCACCTTGAACACCCTAGCATTGCCCAAGCAATCACCCATAACACCCTAGCAAAACACTATAAACCACTCATAACACAGTAGCAATGCAGCAACCATTCAGAACTCCCTTACAATTGGCAAGTAAGTAGTGACCACTCTAGTAACTGCCTAATACACCCTAGCGATGCCATGGCAACCACCCATAACATTTTTAGCAATACTACAGCATCCCCACAAAACACTTTAGAAATACACTAGTGTTCCTGTTTTTGAGAATAAAAAAAAATATCAACACAAAATAAATACCCCTGGATCATGGCAATATATTGAGGACTTATGCATCAAAATAGTCAGTCTGTGCAAGAAATGGAACATTATTTACAACTTTATTACCTGTAATTCAGAGTATAGTACTATAGTACACAGATCCACCCGAACCAGAGTACTCGAGTCAACCCCGCATCACAGTTAGGTACAGGCAAGAAGGCTACTAATGTAACATAAGGTAAGAAACAAAGTTCATTTTCACTATTTGTAAATTAACTTGTAAATAGTAATTAGATGTGGAATCTGTGCAGATCTGGTCCATATGGGTCTGTGTCTCCAGGCTGGGTCCAGGTCGGTTTCCGAGTAGTATGTTTATGACATGTCTCAGTTCTTCATCTAATTCTACATCTAATTAATATTTACAAGTTAATTTACAAATAGTGAAAATGAACTTTTTTTTCTTACCTAATGTTACATTAGTAGCCTTCTTGCCTGTACCTAACTGTGATGCGGGGTTGACTCGAGTACTCGGGCTTGGGTAGATCTGTGAAGTACTCTACTCTGAATTACAGGTAATAAAGTTGTAAATAATGTTCCATTTCTTGCTCAGACTGACTATTTTGATGCATAAGTCCTCAATATATTGCCATGAGCCATGGGTATTTATTTTGTGTTGATATTTTTTTATTCTCAAAAACAGGTAGCCACTGACTTGGTGACATAAGTATGGTAGTAGTGTCATGAGTAGGGATTTATAGTTAGTTGCTAAAGTGATAAATGTGAACACTAGTGTGTTGTTAGGGTGTTTTGTGGGGATGTTGTAGTATTGCTAGAATGTTATGGGTGGTTGCCATGGCATCGCTAGGGTGTATTAGGCAGTTACCAGAGTGGTCACTACTTACTTGCCAATTGTAAGGGAGTTCTGAATGGTTGCTGCATTGCTACTGAATTATGAGTAGTTTATAGTGTTTTGCTAGGGTGTTATGGGTGATTGCTTGGGCAATGCTAGGGTGTTCAAGGTGGCTGCTAGGCATTACTTCACTAGGCAGAGTCAAAACTATGACCACAGTGCTTCAAGTCCAATGAGCTCAAGTCCAGTGATATCCTGGTTCCTAGTCTCTCCTGCAAGTATGCTTTTTGTATTTGTTTTTTTTTTTTTTTTTGGTGGTAACTTTACGGTCTGCAAGATGCACAAATCTAGAGAAGTACAGTAACACCACAACTAAAGAAACTACATGAATCATTCATAGCACAAGTGGTACAAGACAAGTTACACACATAACTTTAATACTTAAGGTTAGTGGTGTAGAGGATTTTGTAGGTCAAGATGTGTCAGGTGTGGTCAGTGTGAATATGGCTGTTTACATATTCTTATTCTACTATTGTAGTCATGTGTTTGGCTGTGTGTGTTCAAATATGATGAGCTATTAAGAGAAAAAAAAACATGTGATCATCTAAGACCTCTTTGTGTTTCTAATATGCAGTCATGACTAGTATTAAGACTAGCCATGATGGCCTGAATGATATGTATTGTTTATGGAAACCTATATAAAGACTATGCAGGCACAGACTCAAGAGATCCTCGGCAGAGTCTCTCGGCTTCATTATCTTTTGATAATAACGTCTATCTTCTGGCATCAAAACCTCAAGTCTTCAAAAGTGATTTCTCAGAGAAGCGGTGAAAGCCACCTCAGGGGTTTGTTCAAATCCTCTACAACAGGTATGAGCAATAATAACCATATGTGTCTGCTCTCTCAGGGCAAAAGCTGGAATACAATCTGAATATTAAATCTGAACAGATTTTAAATGCTAGACATCACACACTTACCGACTTTGTAAACGGTCACAAAGGAAAAACTCGGCATCATACACTAAATGACTGAGGATCGTACATTAGAAGACTTTAAAGTCATTCCAATCACAATAAAATCAAGCAGAAATGTGTGCCTTGTTGTTAGCAGACACATGATAAATAAAAACAATGTGTGTTCTAAAATTGTCTGAAAATAACAAACATGTTTGATATTTTCAGACTGGAAGGAATCATTGTCTGAAGCTAAAACCATGACCATCATAAACAACATGTTTTTTTATTATATCCATCAGCTCAAATCTGCAGATTGGTTCTAACTTTTGGCAATTAGCGTCAACTTCTCCAGAAAGTAAATTGGCAGAAATGCGGGGCAATGTAATGTATTTCAGTCTTAAAGGGTTAGTTCACCCAGATAGCAAAATTATGTAATTGATAACTTACCCTCATGTTGTTTCAAACCTGTAAAACTTCTGTTTATCTTTGGAACACAGTTTAAGGTATTTTAGATTTAGTCCGAGAGCTCTCAGTCCCTCCATTGAAGCTGTGTGTACGGTATACTGTCCATGTCCAGGAAGGTAAGAAAAACATCATCAAATAGCAACATCCAAAGACAGCAAAAACGACGACTGTCTTCTCTTCCGGTCTGTTGTGAGAGAGAGTTCAAAACAAAGCAGTCTGGATATCCGGTTCGCAAACGAATCATTCAGTTCACCAAATCGAACTGAATCGTTTTAAACGGTTCGCATCTCTAATACGCATTAATCCACAAATGACCTAACTTTTTTAATGTGGCTGACACTCCCTCTAAGTTCAAACAAACCAATATCCCGGAGTAATGCATGCACTCAAACAGTACACTGACTGAACTGCTGTGAAGATGAACACCGAGCCGAGCCAGATAACGAACAATAGACTGACTCGTTCACGAGTGAAAAACCGGTCGCATTGCATGGTGTTCGGATCACCAATAGTTCTTTCGGACAGTTCGATTCAATAAACCGGTTGAAGAAAACGGTTTCACCGGTTCTTTTGCGCTCGACGTAATGGCGTCATTTGCGATGACTGCCCCTTTATTCAAGCCTTCGGTTTACCCGCGCTCATAACACTAGCACAGAATCAGTTCAGAATCAATCACCAAAAGAATCAGTTCAGTTCAGGCGCTCTGTGTGTCAGTCTGCTTCACACTGAATCACACATGCTCAGTATCATCAGCTCGAATCGGACGCGTCTGACAGAAACGGTTCTTGACTCGTGAACGAGTCAGTCTATTGTTCGTTATCTGGCTCGGCTTTGTGTTCATCTTCAGTTCTCTCTTCACAGCAGTTCAGTCAGTGTACTTTTTGAGTAAATGAATTACTCCGGGATATTGTTTTGTTTGAACTCAGAGGGAGTGTCAGCCACATCAAAAAAAGTTAATGTCATGATTCTGCCCTCGTGTCCTTGATTTTTCCTAGTCTTGAGGCAGGATCATGACAGACCCATGTTTTGTGTACAAGCACATGGCCTTGCCTTTGGGCCATGTGCTTGTGTTGTCTCGTTCCCTTGCCCCGCCCCCCTTGTTAACCTAGTCGTGTCTTGATTGTCCTATCTGTAACACCTGTCGTGTCTTGATTAGTACCCCTATTTAGATCTCCTAGTGTGCTCTGTCTTGCGTCGGTTCATTGTCATTGTGATTGTACCTCAACTGAGTTCTACAATTGTGATTGTGTGTGAGATTGTGCTGTACCCGCTGAAGTCCTTGTATTACCGTGAGTGTTTATAGTTAGTATTTAGAGTCCTTGTTTATCTTGTCAGTCCAGTCCTGTTTTAGTTATTTAGTCTTTACCTTGCTCCGTGTTTTCCCCCTCGTGGGTTTTGTTTTCCCCTTTTTGTAATAAACCCTTTGTTTGAGAATCCCTGTCTGCACCTGAGTTCCTCCTTGCCTAACCCTGACAGAATGAACCGACCACCAAGGAACTCAGCAGACAGGAGGCAATGCTGGATGGCATCAGCCAGCCAGCGAGATTGTTTTGAGGGCTCTCGCCTTGTGGTGTTCCGGGGGACCAGGGGAGGTCGTTCCGGAGCGAGCGGGCGAGAGGAGGAGCCCCAGAGGTCCCCGCCTACCCAGCTGCCGGCGATCCCGGAGGGTCGTGTCCTGGCCGTGGCAACCCTGGGGGGTCAGGCAAGCCCCTCCCAGAGTCCTGAGGTGCCCTCCTCAGCCAGCAGTCTCCCCATGAAACGAGGGAGACGGTTTTCATGGGAGTCAACTTCTGAGTCTTCGGCGTCCGAGACTGCCCTGCCCGAGACCAAACTCCCCCAACCCGCCTCTGACCCAGCTGTGGCCTCTGCACCGCGCCCAAGGAGGAAGAGGGGGCCTGCCGGTCCTGTGACCCTGTTTCCTCCCGTGCCAGCAGCGGTGAGCGCTGGCGTGCCCGTGCCAGCAGCGGTGAGCGCTGGCGTGCCCGTGCCAGCAGCGGTGGGCGTGCCCGTGCCAGCAGCGGTGGGCGTTCCCGTGCCAGCAGCGGAGAGCGCTGGCGTGCCCGAGCCAGCAGCGGTGAGCGTGCCCGAGCCAGCAGCGGTGAGCGTGCCCGAGCCAGCAGCGGTGAGCGCTGGCGTGCCCGTGCCAGCAGCGGTGAGCGCTGGCGTGCCCGTGCCAGCAGCGGAGAGCGCTGGCGTGCCCGTGCCAGCAGCGGAGAGCGCTGGCGTGCCCGTGCCAGCAGCGGAGAGCGCTGGCGTGCCCGTGCCAGCAGCGGTGAGCGCTGGCGTGCCCGTGCCAGCAGCGGTGAGCGCTGGCGTGCCCGTGCCAGCAGCGGAGAGCGCTGGCGTGCCCGTGCCAGCAGCGGTGAGCGCTGGCGTGCCCGAGCCAGCAGCGGTGAGCGTGTCCGAGCCAGCAGCGGTGAGCGCTGGCGTGCCCGAGCCGGCAAAGAAGAGGGCAGTATGCAAGTCGGCAGTCGTGAGAGCGCAGGAGAGTGCCGCGGCCGACTCTGCAGCAAAGACTTTAGTTCAGTGTATCTCATCTCGTAAGGAGATGCCAATTGTCTTGGCGGCTAAAGCCTTTTCTGATTATTTGTCTAGTCTTGTCCGTATCCTAGAAGTCCCCGTCAGTCCTGTCTTGTCCTCAGACCCTGTCCCCAGAAATCCCGAGTGTCCTGATGTCGTCTCCCCGTGTCCCGTAGATGTCGTCTCCCCGTGTCCCGTGAGTGTTGCCCCGTGTCCTGCTGATGTAGTCATGTATCCTGTTGATGTGGCCCCGTGTCCCGTAGATGTCCCGTGTCCTGTTGTCCCCCCGTGTCCAGTAGATGTTGCCCCGTGTCCCGTAGATGTCCCGTGTCCAGTAGATGTTGTCGTCCCGTGTCCAGTAGATGTTGTTCCCCCGTGTCCAGCTGTCGTCTCCCCGCGTCCCGTAAGTCTTGCCCCGCGTCCCGTAAGTGTTGCCCCGCGTCCCTTGTCTGCTCCTATCATGTCCCCTGTCAGTTGTCCCGAGACCCCTCCCCGCCCCTCACCACCCAGACCTGCCCGTACCCCCCGTCGTCAGCCTTCGTCCTGTCCTCCTAAAACTCCTGCCCCACCCACTCACCCTGGTCTGTCCCCCATGAACTTTGTGGTCCCGCCTCCTCCCCTTCCCTGTTTGTTTTTTTTGATTTGTCACCCTAACCCTGCCGTCGTGTATTCATGTCTGCCTTTGTTATTATTTGTCATGTCTTGTTGGTTTGTGTCTGTGTCCCAGTCTGTCATGTCAGTCATGTCCCGTGTTTGATGTTCCCTTGAGGAGCGTCTGGAAGCCGCTCCTTAAGGGAGGGGTTCTGTCATGATTCTGCCCTCGTGTCCTTGATTTTTCCTAGTCTTGAGGCAGGATCATGACAGACCCATGTTTTGTGTACAAGCACATGGCCTTGCCTTTGGGCCATGTGCTTGTGTTGTCTCGTTCCCTTGCCCCGCCCCCCTTGTTAACCTAGTCGTGTCTTGATTGTCCTATCTGTAACACCTGTCGTGTCTTGATTAGTACCCCTATTTAGATCTCCTAGTGTGCTCTGTCTTGCGTCGGTTCATTGTCATTGTGATTGTACCTCAACTGAGTTCTACAATTGTGATTGTGTGTGAGATTGTGCTGTACCCGCTGAAGTCCTTGTATTACCGTGAGTGTTTATAGTTAGTATTTAGAGTCCTTGTTTATCTTGTCAGTCCAGTCCTGTTTTAGTTATTTAGTCTTTACCTTGCTCCGTGTTTTCCCCCTCGTGGGTTTTGTTTTCCCCTTTTTGTAATAAACCCTTTGTTTGAGAATCCCTGTCTGCACCTGAGTTCCTCCTTGCCTAACCCTGACAGTTAACAGCTTAAGTCATTTGTGGATCAATGTGTATTAGAGATGCGAACCGTTTAAAACGATTCAGTTCAATTTGGTGAACTGAATGATTCGTTCTCGAACCATATATCCAGACTGCTGTTTTGAACTCTCTCTCACAACAGACACGGAAGAGCAGACAATGCTGAATAAAGTCGTCATTTTTGCTATTTTTGGACCAAAATGTATTTTCGATGCTTAAAAAAATTCTAACTGACCCTCTAATGACACATGGACTACTTTTGATGATGTTTTTCTTACCTTTCTGGACATGGACAGTATACCGTACACAAAGCTTCAATGGAGGGACTGAGAGCTCTCGGACTAAATCTAAAATACCTTAAACTGTGTTCCAAAGATAAACGGAGGTCTCACGGGTTTGAAACAACATGAGGGTAAGTTATTAATTACATAATTTTGCTATCTGGGTGAACTGAAAAGGGTGAACTTTAAGTGGAGATAGTGCTCAGAAGTAACTAATTGCATGTTATCTGGATTACATATTCTGATTCCAAATATTAAGTACTTGTAATTTAATTATATTACATTAAAAAAATATTTGTAATCAGACTACAGTTATTTTTTTATTGATTACTTGATTACATAATCACACAATACCAATAGTTTTTTCAGAATTTATTGATTCTCACAAATTCTTCTTTGTCATCTTAATAGCCTTCAGTTTATATACATTCAGAAAATCTTCCATTTTTGTGGACATTCACACAAAGACCAGTCACTGTCATGGAAAAAACAGCTTCGTCAGACCCAATCCCCAATCCAACGCGATCACAGTCACCTGAATACTACCAAAGTCCTTTTAAGACAAGTCATGTCACTCGGCGGCCATCTTTAAAACCCCTCTCGGGCATCCAAATGAAGCTCCTATCTCTTTGAATGGGGATAAACTGTAAAGTGTGTTCAAGCACCAGCCAAGAGAGTGTAAAGAAATACCCTTTGTGAGAAGCAGTTAAATCAGCGGGAGTTAAAAGCAGATCGTAAGTGTATTTATTTCTTGTCTCATTAGTGTTTAGCGCAGTTGTCGTTGCTAGGAAAAACTTGTTTGTTTACTGTGTTGAGACGTGCTGCGTTTGGTCTCGTACTCTATCGCATACGTTGTCAGTGTTGTGCGCTTGCTTAGACCTTAATTGTGATAAACAGTAAAGTACGTTCAGCTGAATTCAATTTCCGTTTTGTCGGGTTTAAAAAAAAAAAAGATTAGTATACCGCGGCAGCAGTGGCGGCAGCCCTCCAGTTAAGCCCTCCTCGTGTGAAGACCGAAGAGTGTAAAGACCATCGACTCTACCGTGCGACTCCACCGGGCAGGGACACCGGCAGGGGATATAAGTATTTTTTTGATTACTCTTTTTCCTTTTCCTTGTTTCATTTCTGTTTCAGTTGTTTTTTGTTTATAACCAAATCTTACTATGTGTTTCCAGATCCCTACTATCATTACCACTCGTAAACCATGCAACACACAATGTAGACAGTGCAATCTTAACAACCTGCATACTTTGCCTATGTCTGCTAATACACTACTTTCTTTTCCTATTGGTCTCTGGAATTGCCAGTCTGCTGTAAACAAAACTGATTTCATTACTTCTATTATTAGTCATTCAAAGCTCAATCTCATGGCCCTAACAGAGACCTGGATCAAACCAGAGGACACTGCTACACCTGCAGCACTCTCCAATAATTTCTCATTTTCCCACTCTCCCCGTTTGACTGGAAGAGGTGGAGGTACTGGTCTGCTCATCTCTAATGATTGGAAATTTAATCCTTTACCATCTTTGGGTATCAACAGCTCCTTTGAATCTCATTCAGTTACTGTTACCTACCCTTTTAAAATAAATTTTTTAGTTGTCTATCGACCCCCAGGACCACTGGGTAACTTTTTGGATGAATTAGATGTGTTGCTCTCAACCTTTTCTGAGGATGGTACTTCCCTAGTTATGCTTAGAGATTTTAACATTCATCTAGATAAACCTCTGTTTGCCGATTTCCACACTCTGCTTGCCTCTTTTGATCTCAACCGAGTGTCAACTACTGCTACTAACAAATCAGGCAACCAACTGGACCTTATTTATACACGAAACTGCTCTACTGATCATGTTCTGGTTACTCCACTGCACACGTCGGATCACTTCCTCCTCACTCTTAACCTCAACATGATCCCTGACATATCACTTACCCCTCCACATGTCATCTTTCAACGTAACCTACGCACACTTTCACCCTCCCGGCTATCTGCAATGGTTTCATCTTCACTTCCTTCCCGTATCCAAAGATGCAAACAGTGCTACTGATACTTTCTGCTCCACTCTTACATCTTGTTCTACGCGAACACCGTTCTAAGCTTAGAGCTTCTGAAAGGGTGTGGCGCAAGTCCAAATATACTACTGATCTTATTGTGTATCAGTCACTCCTATCTTCTTTCTCTGCTAATGTCTCCTCTGCTAAAAGGACATACTACCATAACAAAATTAACAATTCATCTAACTCTCGCATGCTTTTTAAAACATTTTCCTCACTTCTTTGTCCTCCTCCTCCTCCTCCTGCTTCATCTCTAATAGCTGATGACTTTGCAACGTTTTTCATTAATAAAATTAGACACATTAGTGCACAATTTTCCACACCACAATCAGTCAAGATCATATCACCAGCAAACTTACACTCATTTACATCCTTCTCTTCACTCTCTGAGGCAGAAGTGTCAAAACCCATCCTTTCTAATCACCCTACAACTTGCCCACTTGATCCAATTCCATCTCATCTCTTTCAAGCCATTTCTCCTGAAGTTGTACCTGCACTCACTCACATCATCAACACTTCCCTCCACACTGGTGTTTTTCCCTCATCATTTAGACAGGCACGTATAACTCCACTACTTAAGAAACCCAACCTCAACCCATCTCTTTTAGAGAACTACAGACCAGTTTCCCTTCTTCCTTTTATTGCAAAAACACTTGAACGAGCTGTGTTCAAACAAGTCTCTACATTTCTCACACACAACAATCTCCTTGACAGCAACCAATCTGGCTTCAGAAGTGGATATTCAACAGAGACGGCCTTGCTCTCAGTTGTTGAAGCTCTAAGACTGGCAAGAGCAGAATCCAAATCTTCAGTACTTATCCTGCTTGATCTGTCTGCTGCTTTTGACACGGTTAACCACCAGATCCTCCTATCAACGCTACTGGCGAAAGGCATCTCAGGAACAACACTTCAATGGTTTGAGTCTTACCTATCAGATAGGTCCTTCAAAGTATCTTGGAGAGGTGAGGTGTCCAAGTCTCAACATCTAACTACTGGGGTGCCTCAGGGCTCAGTTCTTGGGCCACTTCTCTTCTCTGTCTACATGGCATCATTAGGTTCTGTTATTCAAAAACATGGCTTTTCATACCACTGCTATGCTGATGACACTCAACTCTACCTCTCATTCCATCCTGATGATCCGACGGTAGCTATTCGCATCTCTGCTTGTCTAACTGACATTTCTTTCTTGATGATGGACCATCACCTTCAACTCAACCTTGCCAAGACAGAACTGCTTGTGATTCCAGCAAACCCATCGTTCCATCACAATTTCACCATCAAGTTAGGCACATCAACCATAACTCCTTCAAAAACAGCTAGAAGCCTTGGAGTTATGATTGATGACTTTCTCAGACCACATTGATAAAACTGTCCGATCCTGCAGATTTGCTTTATTCAACATCAAGAAGATCAAGCCCTTTCTTTCGGAACATGCTACACAACTCCTTGTTCAAGCTCTTGTTCTGTCCAGGCTGGACTATTGCAATGCCCTCTTGGCAGGTCTTCCAGCCAATTCTATCAAACCTTTACAATTAATTCAGAACGCGGCAGCAAGATTAATTTTTAATGAGCAAAAAAGAATACACGTCACACCTCTGTTTATCAATTTGCACTGGCTTCCAATAGCTGCTCGCATAAAATTCAAGGCATTGATGTTTGCCTACAAAACTACCACTGGCTCTGCACCCATTTACCTAAATTCGTTACTTCAGACTTATGTGCCCTCTAGAAGCTTGCGTTCTGCAAGTGAACGTCGCTTGATTGTGCCATCCCAAAGAAGCACAAAGTCACTTTTACGGACTTTTAAATTAAATGTTCCCTTCTGGTGGAATGAACTCCCCAACTCAATCCGAGCAGCTGATTCCTGTCACGCTGTCAGTCTCTGTTTTCCTGGGTGTCCCCTAGTGAGCTCACTTCTCCTTAGGCACTTCACCATAGGCACTTTAATTCCGCTAGTCTGGTCATGTCGTCACAGTAATTGCACTCCAATTAAATCGCACAGGTGCTGACAATCCTTTGTCATTAGTCTCCCTATATAGAGCTGTCTTTCTTTGTTGTCTGTATGGAGTCCTTACCCTATGTGTGAGTTGTGCTTGTCTCCAGAGTCTTCCCGTTACCTTCTTGTTCCTCCGAGTTCTTATCCGTTTCATCCGGTTCCCTGTTTTGTTTGTCTCCCATGACTGTTTATTTTGTATTTTTCCTTTGTTACAATAAATCATACCCTGCAATTGGATCCTACCCTCTCCTTGTGTTTTCCTAAACCCAATCGTCACAGAAGGACTCCATCAACTTGGATCCAGCGGTATGTCTGCTGCCATGTTCTCCCCAGCCAGCAAGCGGGAGAAAGGTGGCTTCGAGGGCTCTCGCCTAGTGGTGTTCCGGGGAACCAGGGGAGGTCACTCCGGAACAAACAGCCGGGAGGAGGTCCAGCAGCGATCTCCACTGTGGGCAACCCGTCGACCCGGGATTCGGTTGGGGGCTGCCAGTTCCCCAGTATTTCCCGAGAGGAGAGGGGAAACGCAGATCGGCCGATCCAGCGCCGTGGAACCAGATGGCCGCCAGTCCTGTGCATCGGCACAAAATGGCCGCCAACCCAGTGCCACAGTACAAGATGGCCGCCAGTCCAGCGCCACAGTACAAGATGGCCGCCAGTCCAGCGCCACAGTACAAGATGGTCGCCAGTCCAGCGCCACAACCCATGATGGCCGCCAGCCTAGCACCACAGCACAAGATGGCCGATTTAACGCCTGAGTCTCCTGATAAGGTGCCACCGACTGTGGTGACTGAGGCGGTGCCCGAGGCCGTTCCAGAGGCAGTGCCCGAAGCAGAGGTGTCTCACGTCTCCACAGGCAGTCTTAAGTCAAGTCAGGTGCCCATTGACTGTTCAGAGTTGAGTCAGTTCCCGGTTGACCCTCCGGAGTCGAGTCAGGTGTTCGTGGACCCTCCAGAGTCAGGGTTAGTCACCGATGACCTTCCAGAGTCAGGGCTAGTCACAGATGGCCTTCCAGACTCAGGGCTAGTCACAGATGGCTTTCCAGAGTCAGGGCTAGTTACCGATGGCCTTCCAGAGTCAGGGTTTGTCTCTATTGACCTTTCAGAGTCGAGTCAGGTTCCCATGAACTCTCCAGAGACAAGGCTAGTCACCGGTGATCTTCGAGGACTGAGTCAAGTCACCGGTGATCTTCGTCCTCCCATGGGGTCGGCCACAAGAATGTGGTGGTCTTCCGCTCCGCCCTGGGGGACTCCGGCCTCGACCGCGAGGACGTGGTGGTCTTCCGCTCCGCCCTGGGGGACTCTGGCCTTGACTGCGAGGATGTGGTGGTCTTCCGCTCCGCCCTGGGGGACTCTGGCCTTGACTACGAGGATGTGGTGGTCTTCCACTCCGCCCTGGGGGGGTTTCTGCCTTGACCACATGGGTGTGATGGCCCTCTGTTCCGCCCGGGTGGGCATCACCTAATGTCCTCTACTACCCATGTTTTTGTTTGCATTTGTTTGTCTATTTTCCTCCTTTGGACCTGGCCCTCCGTCCCTCCCCTTTGTTTTTCCTCCGCCGGTCCACCACCCTCCTGGACTCCTTGTTTTGTGTTTCACCTCTCCTGCTTCTGCCTCGCCATTCCATCTGGTTGTCCTGTCTTTGTCTCTACATTCCACCTGGTTGTTTGTCTCTGTTTTCTGACCCTCCGTCCCTCCCCCTAGTCTGCCGCCGCTTCACCTCCCTCCTACCTCTTTTTCTGTTGGGTTTTCCGGGGTTTCAGGTGGAGCATCTTGGAGCTGCTCCGTAGGGGAGGGGGTAATGTCACGCTGTCAGTCTCTGTTTTCCTGGGTGTCCCCTAGTGAGCCCACTTCTCCTTAGGCACTTCACCATAGGCACTTTAATTCCGCTAGTCTGGTCATGTCGTCACAGTAATTGCACTCCAATTAAATTGCACAGGTGCTGACAATCCTTTGTCATTAGTCTCCCTATATAGAGCTGTCTTTCTTTGTTGTCTGTATGGAGTCCTTACCCTATGTGTGAGTTGTGCTTGTCTCCCGAGTCTTCCCGTTACCTTCTTGTTCCTCCGAGTTCTTATCCGTTTCATCCGGTTCCCTGTTTTGTTGGTCTCCCATGACTGTTTATTTTGTATTTTTCCTTTGTTACAATAAATCATACCCTGCAATTGGATCCTACCCTCTCCTTGTGTTTTCCTAAACCCAATCGTCACAATTCCTTAGCCATCTTCAAGAATCGGCTTAAAACACATCTCTTCCATCTTTATTTGACCCTCTAACTTTAACACTCACTAATTCTATTCTTTAAAAAATCTAACTACCTTTCTAATCTTTTTGTATTCTATTTTCTTTTCATTTATTATGCAATTGTATATGTATCAGTGTTAATTTTGACACAAAATTTTAATTTAGTTTTAGTCTTAGTCTTTTGACTATAATTCTTTTTAGTTTTAGTCAAGTTTTAGTCATCTGATTTGTTTTAATTTTAGTCTTATTTTAGTCGACTAAAATTGCTTGGTATTTTAGTCGACTAAAATTGCTTGGTATTTTAGTCGACTAAAATAAGACTAAAATCAATAACAGATTTACTAGACAATTTTTTACAGCTGGTATAGGAAACAAACTTAACCAAAATATATAAAACACAAATTCAACTTTATTTCAACACAACGGTGTCTTTATTTCGATTCAAAAGCTTCCAGCAACAAACACTGTCATGATAATGTAAACAATAACTAGCTGCCAATTGACCATCAATAAAAGAAAAATAAAGTTAGGTCCAGGACCTTAAAGCTTACAGCTGAGCTGAACAATAAGTGCATACATTTAAAGTAACTATTTAATAAGTTGGGTGGATAAAAAAAGTAACAAGATTTTATAAGGTATTCATCATCTAGCAATATTGTATGTTTTAAATACTACAATATTGTTAGATTAGTATGTATAGTGATAGAATGTCGTTTTACATGACTAATATAGAAACATTTGTGATATTGTCAACAAGTAGAACATTATAAAATATACTAAACATTAGTATTAATCAAATGTATGTATCATAATATTACGTATTAGTATTGTGCTCTCATCTAACTTGAAGAAGGGGCTATTTTACAGTACTTTCAGTTCGTAATATTTAATGCTACAACATCTACGCACTGCAGTCTTCCAATTTTGCTTAGCTCAATAAACAAAAGAACATCGTTGTGAAATTATATTTGAGAAAATGTCCGGGTGGCTCGTCTGTAAATGTCTTTTCAAATTGGTGGTGTTCTTGCCACGAATGAGCGCTCCGCGTGCTTTACACTTTGTTTTGTTTTGTTCGTCGTCAAACGTGAAGTGAGCTGTGGACATTTTGTCGCTCTTTTAGACATCACCTCTTCGAATGCCGTCTTCCCGGGAGCTCATTTAAAAACTGAAAACCTTCGCTTCACGTCTCAATAAGTCAGGCTCTGATTGGTTCTCTTCTCTCACGCAGTCTCGCCTGTTCCGTTTTGCCGGTTCTTTTGTTCATTCCTCGCATCTCTCCCGTATGCTGATTTGATTTTCGTCACAGTCTATTTTCGTCTCGTCCTTTATTCGTTGACGATAATGTCAATCAATTTAGTCATAGTTTTAGTCTCCATCAGTGCCTTCTTTTTTAGTTTTCGTTTCGTTTTCGTCCGCAAAAATATATTCGTGACGAAAATAATGACGAAAATATTTAGTCAACGAAATTAACACTGATATGTATGTGTGTGTGTATGTGTAAAGACCTCTAACTAGCTTGCTCTATTATTATTATTTTTTTTTCTATCTGTTTTCTTTTTATTTATTATATTAGTTAAAAACCCATCCTACGTGTACTGTGTTAACCTAACTGAGACTTGTTATAGTACTTATATATCATTGCTCTTTTTGTTGCTTTTGATTGCTTCCACTGTCTTCATCTGTAAGTCGCTTTGGATAAAAGCGTCTGCTAAATGAATAAATGTAAATGAATGAATAAATGAAAAATCAAATTCTTCAAAACTGTTCACTAAGCTTACAATTAAATTTCATATTTGAATTCACCAAATAAACCTGCCAACAAATGTGTCAAAATTCTTGTTATTTCTTATTTACATGTAATGCAGGGATTCCTTTTTTTGTTAACTGAACCCTTTCAAACTCACAAACCTCTTGCAGTCCCTTCACAAACCCCGGTTTGGGAAACCTCGATGTAATGCAATGTTTAATAAACTTCATATTGCTAATAACAAGCAATGGAATATATTTTCTTTCACTTTGTATTTTATATCAATATGTTACAAGACTATCCTATTTAAATCAATGTGATGATTTAGGTAAAAGGTAATCTAAAAGTAATCAAAAAGTAATTTTACTATATTACCTAATGTAATGGATTATGTTACTAACTCAATTTTTTGTCACGCAATTTGGAATCAGTAATTGACTAACATGTATAAGTAATCTACCCAGCACTGGAGATAAACTGAATGGCAGATCTCACACAAGGGATTGTGGAAATGACAGTGAAGGAGAGTGATGACACAAATGTGTCAAAAATGTGAGAAAAGTTAAACTTCATGCAAATTGGAGGCAAAAAACTGGTGGAAGCCAAATCAATACTGTGAAGGCAGTGAGGTTCTCATAAGCATTTCACAGGTTTGTCAAAAGCAGTCACATAATTGCATTGCATACTACTATATTCAATTCGGATCTATAGCTGAAGTTTATAACTGTATGCTTTTTTTCACATTTGAGGATCCACAAGGTAACAGTCTTGTTCTGGCAAGAACCAGTATTATAAAGCACTCACCTGGTCCTCAAAAGAAAGTGCTTGTCCCACATCTCGAGGGAAGCCATCTATAACTATACCACTGGCGTCTGGAATCTTCATGATCTTCTGCTTTATCTCAGTTATGGTTGTTTCCTAATGGGCATGGATGACATATTCAGGTCAAAATATGAGATATATAACATAAGAAATAACATAACACCCAAATTTACATTAGTAAGAAGAAAATAAGATTTCATTGAAAAAAAAGTTCAAATCTGAGATAATGTCAATTATCAGTATTTTGTGTGTGTGTGTGTGTTTTTACTGTAAATTGTAAATTATTTGTTCTTTTAGTCCCACTTTATATTAAGTGTCCCTAATACCTGTTTACTTGCATAGTAACTAAATGTGTATGTAGTATGTAACCACAGTGTAAGTACACATTGGTGCATAGTATCCACAGCTGTAATATTTCTGTAACTACACATACATAAGAACCCTCAGGATGGTTTGTGTAAGTACTAATTTGTAACAGGAAATATTTAACTACATTTTGTAACAAAAATATTTATAAGAGTAAATGGAACCATTTGAGCCAGGGGGTGGAGATGGGTAGGTTTAGGGGTGAAGTAGGATCCAGGGAGTGGAGACGGGTAGGTTTAGGGGTGAAGTAGGATCCAGGGGGAGGAGACGGGTAGGTTTAGGGGTGAAGAAGGATCCAGGGGGTAGAGACGGGTAGGTTTAGGGGTGAAGTAGGATCCAGGGGGAGGAGACGGGTAGGTTTAGGGGTGAAGTAGGATCCAGGCGGAGAAGACGGGTAGGTTTAGGGGTGAAGTAGGATCCAGGGGGATGAGACGGGTAGGTTTAGGGGTGAAGTAGGATCCAGGGGGAGGAGACGGGTAGGTTTAGGGGTGAAGTAGGATCCAGGGGGAGGAGACGGGTAGGTTTAGGGGTGAAGTAGGATCCAGGGGGAGGAGACGGGTAGGTTTAGGGGTGAAGTAGGATCCAGGGGGAGGAGACGGGTAGGTTTAGGGGTGAAGTAGGATCCAGGAGGAGGAGACGGGTAGGTTTAGGGGTGAAGTAGGATCCACGGGGAGGAGACGGGTAGGTTTAGGGGTGAAGTAGGATCCAGGGGGAGGAGACGGGTAGGTTTAGGGGTGAAGAAGGATCCAGGGGGGGGAGACGGGTAGGTTTAGGGGTGAAGAAGGATCCAGGGGGAGGAGACGGGTAGGTTTAGGGGTGAAGTAGGATCCAGGGGGAGGAGACGGGTAGGTTTAGGGGTGAAATAGGATCCAGGAGGAGGAGACGGGTAGGTTTAGGATAAAATGTGCTTTGTTATTATGCACTATTTTAAAAAGCATACTGAATCGGTTCGGATGAAATTTGGTGACATGATGTCTCAGATGAGTTGGACTTCAAGGGAAATAATTCCATTATTCACAAGAGCATTTCAGAACATTCCATGATTTTCTTAAAGCATCTGTACGACAGAGGTAATTATTTTTAAAACATATTATTACTCTTTTTTTTCTAATGGAAGTTGTAATGAACATTACAATTAAACTATACTGCATAATTAAAAACCCACACTAATTGACTCCATATAGGTGATTTCTGGTGTAATTGAGGAGTGCAGCAGCATTTTCGCAGCGCCAATGTTGCCAACCGCTGGAGGGAGAATATATTCAACCGTAGCAAATCTAATGATGTGGATGGCATCATTTACGAAGGAGATCTAGCGTCAGTACCAGATTGCTCTAAAAATAACTCTTACATCAGGCATAATTTGTGGCCCACTATATAATTTGTATGACTCTTTTACTGTTTTTACCGCTATCTGAAGTGATCCAGACACAGTTCAAAGAAGAGGACGTTTTTAGAATGCAAAGAGATGAGAGAATGAAGAGGTATTTTGAAAAATGCCTTTAAGTTATTTGTTCATATAATGAAGGTCAGTGCTGTCCACTGCTATTTTTGACCCCACTGACTTTCAATGTATGGGCAAAAAGAGCTGGAGCTCCAAAAGTTTCATTTACATCACAAGAAAGCAGTTAGACTGGCAAAGTTTTCTATTCTGCCTGTTGTGTACATGTACATGTACATGTATCAGCAATCAACATTCAAGTGCATGATGTAAGTCTGTGTGGCATCAAAGGTAAACATACAGTATATTTACTGCTTTGTACATGCACCATTTACACAAATTGCTCTGAATGTTTAAATTTATCCATAACTGGCCTATAACGCAATGATGGCATAGAGTTGGGGTTCTACTCAAAAGATCAAGACAAATTTAATTATTTAAAATCTGAAACCTTTAAATGGATTATATTATACATTTTACACTTATAGTTTAAGTCAAGCATGTTCCAAAACAATAATATTGATTAGGATCAACAGTTTCCACCTTCAGCTTAATTTAAATTAAACTAGGTTGAAATTAGATTTTTGTGTGACAAACTAATAACTGATATGAAACATTTTCAAAAGTTTTTTTTTTTTTTTAAGTTTTATTTATATGACCTTAAATTAACTCTTACATTAGGGAAACATTCTCCAAACCTGAAGGGAACATTGTACTCACATAAAAAAGGTTCCTGGTCTTTTCTGGGAACCAAAAATTTATAGTGTCTGAAAAAGTTGAATTAGCTGAAGTTAGCTGTCAATTTACAAAGGCAAATGCAAAAACGTTTTCTATTATTCTGCAAGAAGCTATACAATATCTGATATATTGTTTTCTCTGGTTTAGACATATTCAGTAAAATATTAACTATTGAATCAACTAATGCAATCTTACTGAGAAGTGTTACTGAGATGTGTATAGAAATGAAGAAAAGGGTGGAAAATAAATGCCCTAGAGAGACATGTCATTGTTGTCTTATTCACACTGTGAGAGAAGAATAAAAAAAAAAAAAACATGCAAGAACCAGCGACACAGTGCTTGGCAAGACTGATATAAACAACACATTATATTTCACTGACGAATAAAAATACAATGTCACAGAGAATTTACAACCCAGTCCATCAAAATGATGGATGAGAATTATTTGTAGTGCAACGTCTGATAGCATCTATAATTGCTTCCTGCTTATTACTTTACTGAGAGTGGATGGGCAAAGTTGCTGAACGCTGAATGGGCATTGTGTAAATGTGTTTGGTCTGATGATTCGGTACCTTACTTTCAACCAAGTTTTGCAATAGTGAGAACATTTTGAGTTTTGAAATAAAGCTTTCTCATGATACAATCCATGTCTGATTTGTACAGGTGTATCTTATGACACTGAAACATTTACTCTTATACATTCCCTTTTATAGTCTGGGAAAAGTCTCCTACTCTCCTTTGCGTCTCTAATCCAGGAAGTCATTAGTGGAAGGTGGCTTTATTTCCCTGACAGAAGCTCAACTCGACTTTTGTCTCAGTACAATGCTGTATTTAATGCAGCTAAGGATTAAATGACAAGGGTTGACCATTTTATCCTCTAGTTAATAATCTTTGCAGATACACTGCCTCTCCTAGAAATGTACAAAGTATTTGTGGAGTTCTTCTGGGAATCATCACCCAGTAGGAGCTCTTATCTTCTGTTTCTCTTTCAAAAGCCTCCTCGCTTAAATGTGGTGCCCTCATTTCCAGCTCCACACTTCTGTGCTCAGTTCCCAAATGGAAAGTTAATACGCAGGAAAGGGAGTGTGGGTATGTTGTTATAGAGACGGAAGTTAGGAAGTGGTCTTATTGTTAGATCTGGTAATATATACAGACCAAAGAAATGCAGCAAGCCCTTGAGTTACTTTCACCAAACTGAGATTGTCACTTCAATAACAGACACTTCAGTCGTAAAAGTAAGAAATGAACTCTGGAAATAGCTAGTTGGGAGCCATGTCAAAAGAGCTACAAGCCAGGATACAAAAGAGGAGCGACGACAGAGGGCTTTATTTTGTCTTCACTGTCATCGCTCCTCTTTTGTATCCTTCCAATCTCCTCCGTGGGATTCGAGAACGGTGAGTGGAGCAGTTGTTGCTCATTTCCCTATCACTCCACAGGCCTCGCTCCGTTCCCACGGCTCCCCCCCCCCCCCCCAACTCTTCACAGTGTTGAATGTTAAAGTAAAAATAAATGTTATGTGCATTTGATCACTGTCTTCGCATAGATAAACTTGCATTTGTGATTCTAAAAATGGGTCAGTCTTTGATGCGTTAATGATAAATAGGAAGACTTCAAAAATAAGAATCAAACAAACTTAGAAGCATAACATTCTAGTTTTGACAGTTCAACAATTCCTATTTTGACCACTGTTGATTTTTAGTAAACCAAATTCTAGGTGTGTGTGTGTTAGTCCAGCTATGTCCTATTTATTGACATATTTAATTACTGGCATGTGTTTTTGACCTTTATATTCTCTGACATTCTGACTTCATGTACATACCTGTGGTGCCAGTTCTCCATTGGTAATGATCCTGGCAATCAGACTCCATTTCCTGTTGCTGGTGGCATTATGGATCATCTTCTTCCTGAGCAGCTCACCCACTGAGACATATTCAAAGCCGTAACGCTCAGCAATCTTCAGACACTGTGTACCTTTACCGCTGCCCGGGCCACCTGTTAGAGAAGATAGTGATGAGACTTATGAACCCATACTGACTCACTCACAGACACCCACATATATGCAGACACTCCAGAAAAGCATATTTTGAATAAATGTAGCCATATGCAAGATGCTGTGATATTCAGACACATAACGTAATTCCATATTGCTTTTATATACCATTAATGTTGAGTAATTTTAGACAGCTCATCTATTTTTGCTCTGTCAAAGAAAACAGTTTCCACTTGTTATGCTCCAGAATGAATCAGTGGTTTAAACGGATTGATTAAGTGAATAATTCAATTACTCCCTCATACAGACAGTCAGTTGTTTTGCTTCTGAACAAAGTTTTCATAAATCTGTTGAATGAATAATTCATTGACTTATAGACAGTTACTATAGGCGAAACAATGTACCCTGCAGAAAGAGTCACTGAAACATCCACACCACTAATATACAGACTGATGGTCTGTCTGTTCCAACACAGACAATCGGAGTGAACAAAACAATAAGCAGCCCGATTGCTGTTGGACTAAACACCAGGAAATTCTAGGAATAGAAGTAATTGCTGTACAACAATAAATAATATTAATAAACATCACATAATAAAAAAATTCTACCTACACCAATGCATATTATGGACTGAATGCCCAACAAACTACAGGCATTGGTTATCAATATTAGTTGACCACTATAAGAAACAGTATTAAAACACATACCGTATTTTTCGGACTATAAGTCGCACCTGAGTATAAGTCGCATCAGTCCAAAAATACGTCATGATGAGGAAAAAACATATATAAGTCACACTGGACTATAAGTCGCATTTATTTAGAACCAAGCACCAAGAGAAAACATTACCGTCTACAGCCGCCAGAGGGCGCTCTATGTTTTCAGTGGTAGACTACAGGAGCACTGAGCAGCACAGAGCGCCCTCTCGTGGCTGGAGACGGTAATGTTTTCTATTGGTTCATTTCTCTCGGTTCATGTAAAATTAATTTAATTTTTATAAATAGGTCGCACCTGACTATAGGTCGCAGGACCAGCCAAACTATGAAAAAAGTGTGACTTATAGTCCGGAAAATATGGTAAACAAAATAGCAAGCCGTGCAGCATTGGGAAACATTTACTGAGCTAGAGCTAATATCTCAATAAGATTTGCTTGTTGGTTACATTCTGCACAGATAACGTTTCCCTCACAAATTACATCAGTCAACTTAAAGAGACTTGCATGCTGTTCAGGGAAGTCTGATAAGGCAGGAGGGAAGTGTACAACGATAGCTCTGTCTGAACTATAGCATCCCTAGCACTCAGCGATCCTGTTTACAGCAGGTAGCCATCTCAAAGACAACCCCAGTGAACACATGTAATTGGATTTTGATGAGGGGATGGTCTCTGATTTCATGATAACATCATTTATTACATCAGTGTGTTACTGCATGCATAACAGGAAAGTCAATAGTGTTGCTCTTAAATAAACCTTACTTGAATTTTAATTTAACCACAAACACAACCATTTGAAACGAACACTCAGTTACTTTAGTCCAATGCTGTACCTGTGGAATATTAGTTTAATAATATTAAAATTTTAATTTCATGTTATGGCCAATATTAAAATGGCAAAAAAATAAAATAAAAAAATAAATAAAGCTTTGTAACCTTTACAAGATAATTTAAGCATAACATTTAAATAAAGTTGGATTTTCAAAATGTATTGTCTTTATCCTACTTTATTAACTGCAACTATAAGTTAGAATAAAATAATGAAAATGGCAATCTAAAAGCAAAAATATAAGTAAGCATGCATAATTAAATATTCTTAGACAATATCGGACATTTAATAGACAATTAATTTTTGTATCACTTTATTCATGATCACTGCAAATGGCATAACTGAACCACTTTGGGCTGATCAGATGGTCATCTTCTTTTAGTCACAATTTTTTTTTATATAATAATAATAAACAAGTGAGTGGGAGTTACTTATGTCACTTTGTCATCTATTGTTTTATCACACACTATAGAATCAAAAGATTGGAATGTAAGATTTTTTTTTTAGTCTCTTATGCTCACGAAGGCTGCATTTATTTGATCAAAGGTACAATAAAAACTGTCATATTGTAAAATATTGTTATAACAATTTAAAGTAACAGAAATCATCGTAATATGCATATTTGGTCTCTTATTATTAGCATTATCAAAATTATAAAACTTTTAGGATTCTTTGAAAGTAAATTAAAATGCATTTATTTAAATGTAAATACATTTTTTAAGATTACAATTTTCTATTACTTTTGATCAATTTAATGCATTCTTACTGAAATAAAGCATTGATTGCTTAATACTTGAAGGGAAAAAAATATTGAATGGCAGTGTATTTTCATACAAATTCCAACATAAAAAGTGCACGCACACAAACACCAGCCCGTTCCTCTCCATTAGCCTGGCATCTGTGATGAAGTACCCAGTCTTTGAGCTTACCTATAATGAGGATGACTTTGGGTCTGGGTCTAGATGGGTCAAACACTTCATATTCCTCTATGAGCTCAGCTGTCTCAGACAAGTCTGAGTCACTCTCAATGGAAAACTGGTTGATGGGTGGGAGGCGCTCATATCTCCGATAGGGGAAATTGGGACTGTCCGGGAGAACTGTATGGAAGAATGCAAATAGTTAATCATAAGAGCTTCTGATATCCGCAACAATATATTGCAAAAGGAAATCCCATGATAGTATATCATTGAAAAAACATGCTCTGATTAAATGACAAACTCATTGTTTTACTGTAAAGGTACTTTGCATTCATTTGCCTTTTCGTATTGCCTCGAGGTGGGTAGAACAATGTTGCCCAGCACAAAGAAATGAAAACCTCTACCGATGGTTGCCATGCTCTAACAACACCCAAATAATGAATCATGAGCCTGCTGTGCAATACACCACTACACAGCAGTGGCCTGTTCTAGTTTGCATGAATTTCAGCATTGCCTACAATTTGGAGCTGCACTGGCTGATGACAACACCTCCTACTCACCATTGCGGAAAAAAGATCGACGTGACTGCCCACCATTGAGAGGCGGTAACGACTTCTTCTCCTGTCCAACGAACGTGTCCCACCGAACTTGGTCAGTCCCGCCGAGCTCCCTCACCTTCTTAAGGCAGGTCTCTAGGTAGTCTACGGGGTCATCCGGTCGGTAGTACATCAGACCAGTCAGCAGACTCTGAGAAACAAGTGACAAATCAGAATAGAATCAGTCAGTAGAATAACATAACTACGATAGTAGCAATAAATGAATCCAGCATTTAATGGGAAGCTGGTATATTGCAGTGTGAAACCATTTTAAATTACTTTTAAGCTTTAACAGATTTTTTGCTCATTATTTTATAATTGTTATGCATGACACCCTTTAGCGACTACACATTGAAAACATTTTTTTTTTACACATAAGGGTTGTTTAAAATGAACTAGAGAAGGCAAAGGGTGATTAAAATGGTTATAAACAAACTGTGCAGAGTGAAAGCACCTAAAATATACACTTTCCTATATATTTAATGCAAATACCCTACTGGAAATCATTACCCTCATCATATGCCCAGGATATTCCAACCCAAGCCGGCCCAAACTCTGAGTAAAAGGGAATTTTTGCCATTGCGCTCCTATAAGTACCAACAGTTTAAAAAGAGGTATTGACTCCAAAATGATGTTGTTTACGAAACAATAATATAGGTGACTGAAAACAGTCATTAAATTATCTTATTATATCCTGTTATTTCTTATCAGACTTGACTCTGATAAGCATGTGTAGGTTACTGACAGCTCGCCTACCATAACAAACAACGACGGACAATCAGCAATGTTGACCCGCATTTCAGACACGATCGACGGTCATTTTCAGCTTTGTGCGTAAAGACGCGCATACACTACCGACTATAAACACATACATAAACCTCGATCATTTCCATATAATCTAATCTGATGCAACACTCAGCAACTCAAGTTTGCATTATTTACAACCCTCAGTACCCCACATACACGTACCTTTAAATGAATCATTACCTTTTTTTTTTAATTATGAATCAACTTTAATCATATCCATAACCTTTTCATAACTGTAAATATACCGAACCAACATTGGTTTACTGATTATGTTTCTATGCAAGTAGCCTAACTTCATGTTATTCTTCATTTGTAACAGCTGATGTGGAAACATCTTCTTTAGGATTCACTCGAACAAAAAGTTCACACACGCAAATGCTCACCTCAAACAGTTGAGGTATCTCTCTCCTGGAGAGATATTCCTTCGCATCGTTGGTGTTCATATCTGTTTTTGGAAAACTATCGATCCTTTTGCGTTGAGCGTAGAAGGTATTCTGTTGCAGCTTCACGAATCCGCGATGTTGTTGCGATCTTAACGCATTCTCCAAGTGCCTACTAAACTAGGTGGACGGAGACAGCGACGCTCTCAGTAAACTGCTGAGCCTGTTACATGCTGCTTCTAAGCTCTCCTCTAGTTTTGGTCTTGGTCTAGTAGCTCTCTTCAGTGTTTGAAACCGCCAACACAGCGCGATACACCTGTACGCTGCCCGCGCGCTGATGGAGTGACTCAAGTGTGTGTTAGTCCGGCGGATGCGCGCGTCCAGAAGACTGATGCGCGTCTCTGGAGTTCAGGAGGAAACGATTTATATTAACGATTTTATTATTTATATGATATAATTTCCTGATTTATGTTACAACTGCCACATGACAACAAGATAAGATGTTGGTAACGGCATCCTATGTATTGATTTGGAAGACAAAATGTTGTCAGATAATAATAGTTTATTATGAATTAATACAACAACAACAACAACAACAAAAAACTACTAATGGAATTGCAGCCTTTTAATTATACGTTTTGTATTAAAATCTCTTAAATCTAGTATCTTAAATCTAATTATCAAAATAATTTATGAATGAATTAATAGAGCTGAAAAAATAATCATTGTCCTAAATACAATGCTTTTTAAAAAAATAACGACAAAATATGCTCACTGCAGATAAAAAAATAATAATAATAAAAATAAAATAGTAATAATAATAATAATTTAATGAATCATTGATGAGTTTAATATTTCATCAGTGAGACTAATAAAAACCTACACTGGCCTATATAACTAGTGTGTGTGTGGAGTAACCCCTGACATCATTTTCACAGTAAGTGTCACAAAGGCACCAAATGTTTCATGCTGGATTTTGACATTTTTAGCCTTCCATCTGTCCATCTGAAAAGTCTTAAATATAAACAAAGAGCCAGTTTCAGATTAATCTGCATAAGCCTTTGTTGGAATACTCACGGAATTTATCTGATTAATTTGTTGGTAGGGGAAAAGAGAATAATACAGAAAACAATCTGCTTAAGGTCTGTTCCCTATTAAAAGTTCATAATAACTCAGTAAAAAAAACAGTAAACGGTACCACAGTTGTTGGATACCCATAAATTTATGGGTTTCTGAGAAAACAGTTATTTATAAAAATGTAATGCATCATCATATATTCATGTCCTCCGTTTTATTTGCTACATGTAAATATCTGAGCAGAGATATGACTTTTATTTCGGAAAATGGGACTTTTAATCAAACCGGAAGTTAAACGCTTCCTGGTTGCAGTTGCAAATCTAGCCTGTCACTAAACCGATGACAAAACAAAATGGATTATTACAATTTAATTGCAGTATTTGCACTTATTAATTTGCTTGTTTTCATACCACATGGATACAGTAATTATGTTGAGGTAAGTGTCTTTATTCATAGCTGTTGTAAAACGTTTCTTTGTTTCATTGAATGGAATTAAGCTTTCAGTAGTAGCTGATGTTAAAATGTCTGTTATGTTATTTTATGGCTGTGTTCATTCCGATTTTTTATATATAAGCACGCACATACATGTAACGCCTGTGATGGCCAAAAACAGTAACATTAGGGAGCTTGCTAGGTTTTTGAATCACAGCCTGTGTGTTACATTATGCTGGCCAGTATGTTCTAAACATCACATGTGATCAGATCAAATGTATTTCTTTAGGCATTTTCAGTACTCATTATCTCGTCTCACAGTTTTCTGTTCAGATGAAAAGAGAAAACAAACCTTTTATTTGAAATCTGAACAGATTATATTTCATCTAGAAAGTGCACATAAAGCCCTTCCATTATAATCTACAATAATTTGTCACTTACTTCATAGCGAACTCACAAAGTTTCTTTGTAATCAATGAACCACTAATTTACATCGAGTTAAAGTGCGAGGTCTGCAGAGATGTTCTCCAGAGCGGAAACACAAATATACACTGGGGCGTTTACCAAATCTGTTTCGCCAATTTCCTGCTATCATACCTGTATATTCTTTATTATATATTTTAAATGTTCTTAATTGAAACAAATATATTGATATAATATGTAAAATACTGTAAAATGTGTAAATCATCAATAGATACAACAGTACACTTTAACCCATTTCAGAGACAGTAGAAATAATTATGAAATGACTTAAAGGAATAATATACCCAAAAATGGAAATAAGGCTGTGTTTTGCTCACCCCTGAGGCATCCTAGATGTATATGACTTCCTTCTTTCAGATGAATCCAGTCGGAGTTATATTAAAAATTGTCCTGGCTATTCAAAGCTCCATCAAAAGAAGCTTTTCCTTACTTTAGCAGGGGAAAACCAGTCTCCTCTTGTTTGGAATGAAATCCTCCGTCATTCTTCTTTATAAATCCTAGTTTTGTATTTCTAATTAGTGACCGTTGTTTTGTTTTGATCTCTCTGTTGTGTTTCTGTTTGCGTCACTTCTAAACGTGCTTCGTTTACAACAGTGAGCGCAAACTAGATTCATGTGATAATTACGTTTTGAATATGGATATTTTTCTTACAAAAACGCAGTAGCTAAAGGAGGCCTTTGTTCACTCCCCGGAGCCAAGTGAGACACTTTTTTTTTCATGGAAGGGTGTTTTTTATTTAACTTCTTTTGGACTGAAGCAATGCAACACCCGCTGACTGCAATGAAAGAGCTTGAAAGATCGAAGACAATTTTTAATATAACTCCGTCTGGATTCGTCTGAAAGAAGAAAGTCATGTACACCTAGGATTACTTGAGGGTGAGTAAAACGCAGCCTAATTTCCAATTTTGGGTGAAATAACCCTTTAAGTTCAACTATTAACATTTTATATCAATTTAAACTATGACACATTTCATTGTTAAATTAATTTCCCACTTGGATATATTATTTTAAATATTTTCATAGTAAGAACTCTTTTTTTAAAGGATGTAAAATTATATGTTTTCTTATGTTAATGTTTTAATTTTTGTTTTCTTTGTCTAACTAGTTTTAAAGCTTCACTGGTTCAAAACCTGGGCATGAAGTTTTATGTGCAAATGCATCTCAAAGCAGTCATTTCATTACTTGTAATTTTTCTCTATAAAGTGCATACAGCATTCATTCAGTACACGTGAAGGCAATTTGTGCTGTTAACACTTTGCCATCATATTACTTAATGTAAGTGGCTTTCATAAGCTTCCATACGGTAGCTAAAATGGACAAAGACTGAATGTATGGTCTCCATTTACTTTTCTTTTGCCCATGGATTTATCTGAAAGAGACAATTTTCACATTTTGTACTTCTTTAGAGAGTTTGATTAAATTATGAATGCATTATTAGTCTGCATTAAGGACCCACAATGTCTGAAATCGAATTGGTATCAAATGTTTCAAATGGTTTTTGTACACCATTATTATAGAATTGTGTTTTTTTTTAGAGCAAAGCTGGACAGTTTTTCAGCAGTGGCCACACCAACAACTGGGCAGTCCTGGTAAGTTTGAATTTTGAGAATTTATAAGGATTCATAATGAATAAATTCCTAAATGTGTACTTTTGTTGCTAACAAGACAACAACATATGATAAGCAATTAATTTTCAAATGCTCAACATTGTAAATTACATTTATCCTGTGACAACGTAGAATAAATTTTAAAGTAGAGCTTGGCATAACTAGTAAGAAGTATATTTGTATAAAATGTATAGAAATATGTGAATTTATTCATATACATGATGAGTTTTCCAGGTTTAGAATTCACATTTTTAAAATAAGACTCCATTTTTATTTGAAACAGTCGTAAAGTTGTATAGTAGTAGTATAGTTTTTCTTCTTCACCTATTTAAATGCATGTTTTATTTTATCTCGTGTCCCCCTTAGAAGTTTGCTGAGGCCCCCTAGTGGGCTCTAACCCACTGTTTAAGAACCACTGTGTTGCAGTCAGTATTGACATTGTTAATTAAAACTATATTATTATTTTTGATAATTAAAATAAAGCTGAATAAAATATACACATTATATTAATTAACTTAAACTTAAAAGTTGAAGTCATAACATCACTACTACTATTACTAAACAAAAGGTAAAATAAAAATAGATTCAGTCTAAATAGGAGAAGAAGATGGCTCAGACGTTTGGTTAATGCTGTTTAGTTTTTAAGTTAACGCAGGCATTTATTGCTGGTTAGCTTTAATGTAATTAAGGTTACATATAGATATATATTGTACTTGCATATAATAGCAATAATAGAAAAGAAGAAGAAAAGGTAATTTAGAGGTATAACATGGTTTCATAATGTTTTTTGAATTCTAACTTGCCAACATGTTTTCTTAAATGCTACTTTTTTTTCCATGTTTTTTGAAGTTAATAAACATGTTTATGTCTAGGTCTGCACGTCTAGATTCTGGTTTAATTATCGGCATGTGGCGAACACGCTGTCGGTTTACAGAAGTGTAAAGAGACTAGGCATTCCAGACAGGTAAACTTACTCATTTACTTCAATTATGCTTTAAAGCATCTTCTCTAGACACTTGTAAAAAAACAGTGGCCTGTTGAATGATAATATACCATTGGACCAAACTGTTGTATATCAACAATTTTTTCCTCCTGGCATCCTCATTACACAGTGACATATTGTTTAAATGTGGAGAAAAATTGAGAAAATATCTGTTTTCTCCAGAGATAGCTGTTCTTTTGTCTCAACGAGGCAGTGATATTTGTGTTCCTGTCTGCTCTGATTAGATGTGTTTGCCCTTCTTTCCCAGTCACATTGTGCTGATGCTAGCCGATGATATGGCCTGTAACTATAGAAACCCCAAGCCAGCCACTGTGTTCAGTCATAAGAACATGGAGCTGAACGTGTATGGAGATGACGTGGAGGTGGATTACCGCGGATATGAGGTGAAGCGGCTTTTGGTTTTAAACTAATATCACTAATATTAGATGCCAGTAAGGCTTGTTCTGTTTCAGCACAAGAAAAAGTTTCAACTTAATTAAAATATTTCTAAACGCAGTCAAAGCAGAATCAACGATTTCTTGTCTTTCAGCAGCATACAATAGTGATGTGTCCTGAATGATTGTTTTCTTTTTTTTTTTTTTAATAACCAATTACTCACTTAAGGACAGTCAGTCATTTTTAAATGTATGCATTTAGCAGATGCTTTTATCCAAAGTGACTTACAGTGCATTCAGGCTAACATTTTGTACCTAACCATTGTTCCCTGGGAATCGAACCAACAACCTTGCGCTGCAAAGGCAACGCTCTACCACTTGAGCCACAGGAACTACTGAATTATTTATTTATTCAGAATTATTTTTGAGACCCAAATCAAGACTATACACTTACTGTGGCAGGTCTTATTTTAAAAGCATGTCTTTTTTGTTTTCCAGGTCACAGTAGAGAATTTCCTGCGAGTCCTGACAGGGCGTCTCCCCCTCAGCACCCCTCGATCCAAACGTCTGCTTTCCGACGACCGCAGCAACATTCTCATCTACCTGACAGGTCAGACCGGTAACAGCCTCATTACTGGCTTTTCTGCATTTCTTCTTCTTTTTCTGAATCTGTGGGTCTCTGTTTCCACAGGTCACGGTGGAAACGGCTTCCTGAAGTTTCAGGACTCTGAGGAGATCAGCAACATGGAGCTGGCTGATGCTTTTGAGCAGATGTGGCAAAAGAGAAGGTAATTGTTGAAAGAGATGCAGTGGACACACAGTAACTGTAGCATCATGATTTATCACATAAGTTTGATTTATGACAATCTCAGTGTTGTGGTGAAAGATCTGTCCTGGTGAACGAATGGTTATAGGTTTGAATCCCACCCTCTATCCATCGATATCACTGTTATACCCTTGACAGAGCCACTTAACTTTGGGTTGTGACAGGGAGACTGCCACTATAACAAGTGTACTGTAAGATGATTTGGATGAAAATGTGTTGTTGTTATTATTACTAAATAATAATATTAATTGTTAGTATGATTTAAAAAAATAATTAACAATAACAATAATTTAGTTAGTAAAAAAAAAAAAAAATAAAATAATAATAATAATATATATACAGTACAGACCAAAAGTTTGGAAACATTACTATTTTTAATGTTTTTGAAAGAAGTTTCTTCTGCTCATCAAGCCTGCATTTATTTGATTAAAAATACAGAACATTTTTTAATGTTGTGATATATTATTACAATTTAAAATAATTGTTTTTAAATGTATTATATTTCATTTATTTCTGTAATGCAAAGCTAAATTTTTAGGATCATTATCACATGATTCTTTAGAAATTATTCTATGATGATTCATTGTCAAAGTTTGAAACAGTTCTGCTGCTTAATTTTTTTTTTCAGAACATGTGAAAAAAAAAAGAAGCTATGTTTTTATAATATAAATATTTTGTAATAACAATATACACTACTGGTCAGTAATTTTGGGTCAGTAATTGTTTTTCTTTATTCTTTTTAAATAAAATCAATACTTTTATTCAGCAAGGATGTGTTAAATTGATAAAAAGTGATAGTAAAGAAAATATATTATTAGAATTTTTTTTTTTTTGAATAAATGCAGTTCTATTTAACCTTTTATTCATCAAATATATTAGACTGCAGAACTGTTTCCAACACTCATAATAAATCAGAATATTAGAATGATTTCTAAATGATCATGTGATAGACTGGATGTTACATGTGACACTGAATGGAGTAATGATGCTGAAAATTCAGCTTTGCATCACAGGAATACATTTTTTTTTATATATATTCAAATAGAAAACTATTATTTTAAGTTGTAATAATATTTCACAATTTTATTGTTTTTCTGTATTTTTGATCAAATAAATGCAGGCTTGATGAACAGAAGAAACCTCTTTCAAAAACATAAAAAATAGTAATGTTTCCAAACTTTTGGTCTGTACTGTATACACACACACGCGCACACACGCACACACATACAGGATCTAGGTTGAATTTTTCCCTATATCCTCATGCACTGTAGGTTCATCCCTGATTTATTCAGGAATAAACCAACAACTATCTTTATTAGCACTCAACAGACAGATTCATTTAGTAGCGGCTTGGTTTCTTTTGAAACTCTTTTCATTGGAGGAGGAAAAATAAAAGTACTTAAGTTACTCTGTATAAATGTTCATTGAATGCTTATTCAACCGCTGAATATAAGCAATGTCACAGTTCCTGTCGTATCAGCAAATGTATTCATTCAGTTTAATACTTACTGCAGAGATTGCATTGCAGAAACTGACCAAAACAAATCCCAAAACGCACATCAAATGACATCAAAGCACAACATAAAATCTGCAGTCTAGCCTTCATCGTGTGGCTCCTGGACACAGTGTTGATGTACAGCACACGGCTGAAGTGCTGCAGCTGCCTAACGTATTAATTGTGTGTTATAAATGCTCTAATAAGCTGTTTAGGTTCGAGCACTGTGTAAATATTGTGGGAGGCTAGAGTTAGGTGCAATGAGAGCTTCTTCTCTTCCTGTCGAGGACTACAGCAAAGGATGTTTTGTGCCTGTCAATGTGGTAATTGCAGGCTTGATCCAATAAATTAGTAAAGCCCCTATTGTGCGTGATTGCTCCCCTCATTACATCTTATGTTCTCGTGTGATTCCAAGCCTTCTCATTCTCATTCTCTCTCTCTCTCGCTAGTCAGAGATGGCCAGAAGTGGTTTCTAATTTTTATTATATGTTTTATTTTGTGAATGGAGCATTCTTTGAGTTCTTTGTTACCGTGGCAACGGCTTGCAGTGAGCGCTGTGTTGGTCGTGTAGTGAACGTTGCTCACAGAGCCTTGTTCCCTGTGCTGGAGGTCAGATCTGGCTATTCTTACTTCACCACCGGCTTTAATTCTAAACAACATTAGATTGCAATGTTATAGAAGGAAAATCATTTCAAACTGCCAAGTATCCACCGGCTCTAAAACGGCCTCCTTTCTTTGCAGGTACAACGAGTTGTTGTTCATCATAGACACGTGCCAGGGGGCCTCCATGTACGAGAGGTTTTACTCGCCCAACCTCATGGCCCTGGCCAGCAGCCAAGTGGGAGAGGACTCGCTCTCTGTGAGTTTAACCTTCTGCACACCTGACAGTTAACATTTAGCTGAAGCTGTTCTGCAAAACCTTTGAAAATCATTGACATAAAAATCATAGATAACAAGGTTTTTGGAGTTTAAATAGACCATGATGAGGTCTGGGAACAAACCAAACAAGCATCGAGGATAATGTGTAACGAGTGCTAACTGCTTTGAATAATTAAGCATCTTTATAAAATAAATGAATGAATACTTTTGTTAAGCAAGGATGCATTAAATTAATAAAAAGTGACTGTAAAGGCATTTATAATGGAGAAAAAATAAATGCAGTTCCTTTGAACTTTTTGTTTGTCAAAGAATGCTGAAAAAAAATATCTCCGTTCCCACAGAAATATTCAGCATCTCAGCCTTTTTCAGCACTGACAATAATAACTGTATCTTGATCGCCAAATCAACATATTAGAATTAGGATCAGAATGATTTCTGACGGATCATGTGTCACTGAAGACTGGAAGATATCACATTTAAAGTCAATTAGAATGAAATTACAGTTTTTACTGTATTTTTGCTCAAATAAATGAAGTCATTCAAAAACAAAAAAATACAAATTTTACCGACCTCAAACCTTTGAATGGAAGTGTGTCTAAAATGTTTAATCTGACCAGCTATGTGAGCATTGATAATCTTGTTAAGGATTCTTAATCTTGTCAAAACTTATTCTGAATGGTTTATTACTATTTGGTCTAGTGTAATAAAATGAGGCAGAACAATATGTACAGTATTTTTTTTAATACATATTTATGTTTAATACATGCTTTAATACATGTTTACACATTTTTGAATGTTTCAAAATTTGACAAAATATGTGAAAAAGAATAAACTTTGACGAGATAAAATTATATATATATATATATATATATATATATATATATATAAAGCATCATTTTCCGCATCATTACTCCAGCCTTCAGTGTCACATGTAACATCCAGTCTATCACATGATAATTTAATATTCTGAACTAAATAATCTAATATTCTGATTCATTATGAGTGTTGGAAACAGTTCTGCTGTCTAATATATTTGATGAATAAAAAGTTAAAAAGAACTGCATTTATTCAAAAAGAAAAAACGTTTTATCAATTTAACACATCCTTGCTGAATAAAAGTATTGATTTTATTAACAAGAAAAAAATTACTGACCCCAAATTACTGACAAGTAGTGTATATTGTTATTACAAAATATTTATATTTTAAAAACTTTTTTTTTTTTACTTTTTATTCATCAAAGTATCCTAAGAAAGTATCACGTGTTCTGAAAAAATATTAAGCAGCAGAACTGTTTCCAACTTTGACAATGAATCATCATATTAGAATAATTTCTAAAGGATCATGTGATAATGATCCTAAAAATTCAGCTTTGCATCACATAAATAAATGATAATTTAAAGTATAATAAATAAAAAAAACAATTATTTTTTCTGTATTTTTGATCAAATAAATGCAGGCTTCATGAGCAGAAGAAACTTATTTCAAAAACATTAAAAATAGTAATGTTTCCAAACTTTTGGTCTGTACTGTGTATGTATATAAAAATGACAAAATGACAAAATATGGGATTTTTAAATTACATTAAAAAAATGTATTGCAAATATTTTATATAGTTTTATCTAGTTACATTGGACTTGGTGAACACGCTACAGTACACTTAACTAGACTCTAAATCTGTACACCATGACTCCCTAGAAAGCCCTAAACTGTTATAGTTAATAAAGATTTTAAATTATTAGGAGAGGATATGAAATTGGAGTTGGTTCTCCTGTTTTGTTTTATCCATACAGCATCAGCCAGACTTGGGAATAGGAGTGCATTTGATGGACAAGTACACCTTCTACTTACTGGAGTTCCTGGAGGAAGTCCACCCCGCTAGCCAGGCCAACATGAACGATCTGGTAAGAGTGTGTGTGTGTGTGGTGCCTGTTTATAATTCCTCTGGTACGAACTGAACTTAAAAAGCATCCATCACAAAGACGTCCTGTCGCCTCAGATGAAAAGAACAGCCTTAGTGGACCACAGGTCACTTTAAACAGAGTGGCTAATACAGGTGTAGGTCAGACAGCTTTGAAACAGTCAGGAGGGAGACCTTTTCTCTGAAGACCTGGCTGAGCTTGAGTTTCTCTTCCATTCATCTGTGTGGTTGGAGTCCCACCAACTCCCACAATCCATTTTGATCTCTCCTGCCCTCCACATCCTCTCTGCTTGGCACAGTGCTTCCTAGATCAAACGGGTCCAACAACAGCCTCTTTTCTGGTGCTGTTTTGTTCCCCATGCTCTTCTCTCGCTCTCTCTCCATTCTACTGGATTAGCAACGTTATCATTGATTTCCCATGGGAGAAAGAGAGAGGTGTTAATGTTGATGGAAAAGGAGCACTTGAACTCTCATGAATGATCTCTCTTTCACTGTCGTCAGAGAGATTGTGAAATTTCTTTCTGGCTTTCACTGTGCTGCATCAGCTTTGCCATTGCAGGACTAAATTTTAAAGGGTTAGATGTTAAATGTTTATGTTTTTATTATCATTATTATCATTATTATTAATATTATTAAACTGTTGATGTTAATTAGAATTGCTGGATGGTGATGTTTTCATTAAAAGCTGCTTTTTCTTTTCATTAACATTCAAATAGTCAGTAATTTACAAAACTACTTTGTCTTTAATCCAAATGTTGTTGTTTTTTGTTGTCGTTTTTTTTTTAAATTACCATTTAGTTGTTGCTTTTATTCTCAAATGCTTTCATTCATCAAACATTTTCAAACGAGCTCTTCTTGATGTTTTTGATAATTGTATTAAATGATCCTGATTAGGTAGGTTTGTATCATTTTAAAACTGTTTTATATTTCTGTGTTTTCTATTATTTTATATTGCGGTCGTTATTGTTAGCTGATATACGTCTGCACATGTTCCTGTTCAATCAAAAATCTTAGTCCACATTATTGGTCTTATTGTGCATTATTCATATGTTCACTCTATTCCAGAGGGGAAAAATATGTCTCCATTCCCCAGTCATGATCTCAGCTCCCAGCAGGTCAAAAAATGTCCATTCTTTCCGCAATCAACTGCAAACCCGCATTCAAGTCTGGATCCATTCTGATACAGAAAGTCCACTTTTCACAATCCAATCATTTCCCAGTGAATAAAATCAGACATTATTGAATCTCATTCAATGTTCAGTTTTGGAATATTCATTGAAATATATCACATTGGGGAAGAAAAAAAATGAACTGTGAATGCAATTTAATGTCGACCCCCTCCTTCCCCCCACACACACCTCATTCCAGCTGGACAGGATTGGTTCTTAAAATATTGCATCCTGAGGTCATAGTAAAAAGGATGATTTAGAGCGTAGGGTGGATTAAGAGTCAAAAGTCCCAAATTTAGATTTATTAAATGTTTAGATAATGACCTAAACCTAACCGTAACTCTGTACATAAATAAACAAATGTTTAATTGTTTAGGATGGAATGTATGCAACATTTTAATTTCATTGGTTTCATGTTTTTTTGAAAACCTCTATGATCGATCATCCCAGTTTAAACAGCTGTTACTGATTACATTTTCATGTCCATGTTTCATTTTCAAACCGATTTTCATTAATTTTCAGAGTCCGTTTTCATAAGAATTCACAAGTTTAATGACACTTTCCTGCACTTTCCATATCTGGATGTGTGGGAACAGATGTTATTTAAATGGTAATTCTTGTTCTTTTTTCTTTTGTGTTCATTTCTGACAGCTTGCAGTTCTATTAAACTGCAAATCCATTTGGGAATGAATGCGCTCTTAGAACTTGGCAACCCATAATTAATCTCTTTGTTTGTGTGTCTCAGTCTCATTTGACTGATAGTTGTGTGTTTGTTTCAGTTTAAGGTGTGCCCGCAGAGTCAGTGTGTGTCCACTCCGGGTCACCGAACTGACCTGTTCCAGAGGGATCCGGGGAGCGTCCTCATCACTGACTTTTTCGGAAGTGTCCGCAAAGTGGAGATCACCAAGGATACTATCAATCTGACGTCCCCTGTAGAACCGCCAATAAAGAGGCAAGTAAAGAAGCTGTTAGTCTCTAAATGATCTTGAGTTTCCTTGGAAAATGCAGTGAATCTTCTGTAGTAAATTGAGTTAATTAGCCCTTTTGGTGTTTATATATATGTACCATATTTTCCGGACTATAAGTCGCACTTTTTTTTCATAGTTTGGCTGGTCCTGCGACTTATAGTCAGGTGCGACTTATTTATCAAAATTAATTTGACATGAACCCAGAGAAATGAGCCAAGAGAAAACATGGTTCTAAATAAATGCGACTTATAGTCCAGTGCGACTTATATATGTTTTTTCCTCATCATGACGTATTTTTGGACTGATTCGACTTATACTCAGGTGCGACTTATAGTCCGAAAAATACGGTATATATCGCTTTATGGACATTCAATTATGAAAGCCAGTTTCAGCCACAGTATAACAAAAAAATCAATGAATGAATGAATGAAAGTGACTTATCTCACAATTCTGACATTTTTTCTAGCAGTTTTTTCTAGCATCCACTGACGCTCTTTAATCAGCAGCAGTGCTAAATCCGGAAGCGCGTATACTTACTTGCCGGCAACCTGCCAAAATAAAAGCCTGCTGATTTTAAGTTTGGATATGATGAAAACGCTTTTATTTATTTATTTTTAGACGCTATTATCCAAAGCGACTTAAAATTGGGGAATACATAAAGCGATTCTACTTAAAGAGGCAAACAATGTAGTAGGAAATATTAGCATTTTATTTTTAAGTTTATTTACTATAAAATAAATGCATTTGTATTTAATACTAGGACTGCTTTTTATTTGTAATAATATCACACACTATTATTTAGTTTATTTACTATTATTTAATTAAAAAAAATAAAGTGTAATAATATTATAACTATTATTAATTAATTTTTTATAGTTGCCTTTAATGGGTCACGCTATATGCAGTGTGAGGAGTCTCAAGGTTCTCTTATAAGAACCAGGTGGAAAAAAATGATGTGCATCCCTGCTTATAGGCATGCTCTTAAAGGGATGATATTCAAAACGTATGATTTTCTTTCTTCTGTGGAACGTAATATAAAATATTTGGAAGAATTTTGGTAACCAACATTG